>NW_021620876.1:5408156-5570753 GCF_004785775.1 Grammomys surdaster
GAATTAAGGAACTGTTGAAAGCACTGGTTCTTCTTCAAGGTGGCTGATGCCAACTGCCACATCTATGATGCGACCTTAGCCTTCCATGTTGACATTAAGTGTGATACAAGACTTAGTTGTCTCTTCATGACAGTTCCAATGTTTGTTAGTCTCTCTGTACTTATCCTCCTTGCTCTTTTCACAGTAAAATGATAGGTTGTATTTACACATCTGGCAAGAATCAAGATCATCTGTAAAGTTGGCCTTATTTCTCAGCATGGACTCTGACCTCTTTATAAAGTGTGTGGCCTGGAAGTCTGGTGTTAAGACTGGAGAAATGGGAAATCTGTCATTCAAGAAATAAAAAAAAAATCAAGAGGATGCCTATCATGCCAGCTTTTGAAATTGTTTGTTTGTTTGTTTGTTTTAATTCAGGTTAAGTTCCAAGAGTGCCATTTGGACCAAAAGGCAGGACCCAAGATGCCAGGAGACAAAATTAGAGCAAAAACAATGCTAGGAACTGAGTAAGAAAATCTAACAACTCAGAATTTGCAAACTTTGGCTTCAGTGCTAAGCATGCATAGTAGTTAAGAACATTAAATTGTATTTAATCATCACGTGTCAAAGGAAGAGCACAGTTCCTCCTAAAGCACTTCATGAGCACTTATCCAAGGCAAAGAAAGCTGTTCTATCTGGAGCACTTTCCTCAGAGTTTAACTTACTGTGGAGGAAAGTCTTCATTCCGTATTTGCATTCTGACACTTCATCTCTGTTATCATGTATCTTGGTGGTGGTATCTAACATGTATGTGAGTATGTGTGGACCCCAGGTCATTCTCAGGTGTTATGCTCTGAATCTGTCCACGTGGTTTTTGAGCTTTCCCATTTGGCCTGAAGCTTGCTATTTGGTTAGGATAGCTTGCCAGCAAGCCCCAGGGATCTGGCTATCTCTTCTTCTCCAACTCTGAGACTACAAGCACACACCACCATACCTGGTTGTTCCTGTGGTTTGGGATATCAAATTCATGTCCTCATGATTACCCGGCAAGTACTTAACTGACTGAACTATTACCCAGTCATTCATCTCCATTTTACCAGAAAGCGAAACACTCATCCCCTTTCCCTGTATTCTTCTAGATGATTCATTATCAAAACTGACTGAAAAATAGGCAGGACCCTTAACACTTGAGATTCAGCTACAGTTCCTGCTGTGATTGTTATCTTAGGTCCTGCCTCCAAACCTCTGCTCTTCAAGGAGAAGTACTATTTGAACACTCATCCTTGGACTCAATATCACAACTTGGGAAAATGAAAACAGGTGATCCAAATTTTGCTTTACAAAATTCTTTTAGTATCTTGCAAACTTCAAGCTATTTTGTTTTTATGTTCACTAACACTTTGCTTATATTCCTTACCAAGGCAAATATTTGGTTATTGTCAGGGGACCAGACATGAGATTATGAAAGCCTCTGCTCCATGGAGATTATAGTACAATGGAAAATGAAAACATGAAACATGACAATAAAACTTAAAGAAAAAACCTACAGATTTACCATTAGGTAAAAGCTAGAATGAAAAGTAGAAGAGAGTCCTTACTGGGAATGATACAGTGGTGAGACTTGAAGCTTCGGAGAGCAGCCTGGCACAAAGACACAGAGCAGGAAGTGGCTCTTCTAGTGAGAACTTCCAAATGGGGTAACTATGCTGGATTAATAGGAGCGTAGCCCAGATACAGCACAACTGGCCAGTGTATTATTAAAATTACCGAGATTTTCAGATGCCAAGTCACAGAATCATAACAAACAAACAGAAACGGAAAAACTTATAGAGTGCTCAGAGCATTCTGGGACCTGCCTAAGATTTCAATTCCTAAGGTCCAATGGAGATGGGAAAACTTTGTCCTATCTAATCCACCATATCCACTCATTTTTAGATTCCGAATGTTGTTAAGTTAGAGATACATATTCAGAACATATTGTCTAACCACTATGTGGAACATTCATGAGACAGGAACAAGAGAACATTTTGGGAGATCTTAGGCCTGATCAATAATCCTGATGAAAGGTGCTGGATGTGTGGAGCAAGGTCGTTAACAGGAAGCAAAGACACCTGAGCTGGGAGGACACATGGGAAAATTGCTAATGGATTCAGTAATACTGTTAGCGTGTGTTTAATGAGCAAACATCCTTACACATTTGGAAATCATTAGTAAAATACCTGTGGATCCTCTGAGCTGCAGCTGGCAAATGTAAGGATTTCAGTAGGGACCACTGTTGAAAAGAGTAAGGGAGAAGGCAGTGAGGTATACCATAGTGATACGGGACTGGTCTGCAGTGCAGGAACAAGCAAGGGGAAACAAATGAGTGATGGTGAGCCACCAGCCATGAAGTCATTGACAGGTCCCTGTGTCACAGCTGGCCCACAAAGTAGCCCCATATCCCCTGTTCAGTATCCCTGCAACAGTCAGTCTGTGGAGTGTTTATAGCAGAACCTGGACTCTTGATGTACCAAACAACTTTAGTTAGGTTTTTTTTCTTTTTTTTCTCTTTTATTGGATATTTTTTTTATTTACATTTCAAATGTAAATAAAGGAAAATTTATTTAGATTTCCTGATTTCCCCTCTGGAAACCCACTATCCCATGCCCCTCCCCCTGCTTCTATGAGGGTTCTCCCTGATCTACTCACCCACTCCTGCCTCCCCGCCCTGGCATTCTCCTACACTGGGGCATCAAGCCTTGATAGGATCAAAGGCCTCTCCCCTCATTGATGTCTGACAAGGCCATCCTCTGCTACATATGTGGCTGGAGCCATGGGTCCCTCCATGTGTTTTCTTTGATTGGTGGTTTAGACCCTGAGAGCTCTGGGGTGTCTGGTTGGTTGATATTGCTCTTCTTCCTATGGGGCTGCAAACCCCTTCAGCTCCTTCAGTTCTTTCTCTAACTCCTCCATTTGGGACCCTGTGCCCAGTTCAATAGTTGGCTGTGAGTATCTGCCTCTGTATTTGTCAGCCTCTGGCAGAGCCTCTCAGGAAACAGCTGTATTAGGCTCCTTTCAGCCAGCACTTCTTGGCATCCACAATAGAGTCAGGGTTTGGTGACTGTATATATGGGATAGATCCCCAGGAGGGGCAGTCTCTGGATGGCCTTTTCTTCAGTCTCTGCTCCACACTGTCTCCATATTTTTTCCTGTGAGTATTTTGTTCTCCCTTCTAAGAAGGACTGAAACATCCACACTTTGGTCTTCTTTCTTCTTGAGCTTCATGTGGTCTGTGAATTGTATCATGGGTACTCTGAGCTTTTGGGCTAACATCCACTTATCAGTGAGTGCATATCATGTGTGTTCTTTTGTGATTGGGTTACCTCACTCAGGATGATATTTTGATATTTTCTAGTTCCATCCATTTGCCTAAGAATTTCATGAAATCATTTTTTTTAATAGCTGAGTAATATTCTATCGTGTAAATGTACCACATTTTTCTGTATCTATTATATTCTCAAGGACACCTTGCCTTTAAATACTTACATTTTAGCTATTCAGGAGCTATAGGAGCTATAGCTCTCCTATAGTGACTGTAGGGTCTCCAGTAAGTTGCTGTAGCTGAGGGTCTCACAGAAACTTTGTGGTAGTGAAATAGATTTATCTCATTGTTTCTTATATCATTTCTCCCAGGTTTTTATTCGTCTGACATTTGTACATTCTTTTGTCTCCTTAGAAACCTTCTCACTACCAAAGAAACAAATTCACAACATTTCCCTTTATATGAAAAAGGAAGGTATTTTCCTAACTTTCGATTCTCTGACATTCTTGGGGCTTTTCAGTCATTACTTTTGAAAAGTTTTTATTTTGGCTTTAACAAACAATCTCAAATTCCCGGTCTTACCCTTCAGTCTCTATTGTGACTTCTGAGTGCACTTCAAAAGATGACACAGTTTTCTCCTGTCCTAGCTATGGAGAAAGAAACTACTTATCTTTCAATTTCATCTTGGGGATGAACCAAAAAAGAGCAATTATGAGAGCTAAGCTATGTGTGTAAAATTATAGTCATACCTTCTCCCAGCATTTAGTAAATGTTAATATAGTGTCTTGATGAAAAATTATATTGTTCTATTATTATTATCCTCTTCCATATCAATATCTATAAGTCAGGAATTGGTTAATGGGCTTTTGAGGCCAAATTAGCTTATTTTAAGTATAAAGAAACATGGGTTTTGATTTATCAAAGTGGTAAGTTTGTTTGAAAGAGAGTCTCAAGATACTCTTTTAGTATGTTTCTAAATCTGAAGCAGTTAATGAAGCACACCTAAACTCAGAAATAAGTACTACTTTTGTAGTCAAACATATTTTTCTTTCCAGAAACTATGTCAGTAATGCGATAATGATTTGCATTTATCTAGTGTAAAAGGGAGAGGGCTTATGTGTTGCTTGAGTCAGAATTTGAAAAGTCAGTCCCTCTTTTGACTGTTTGAAATAACCAGGAGCTGATTGCTGTTTGAGTGTATCTGATGCTGGGCTTGTTCTGCTTTTAGTAAGCATTGCACCTCATGGACTGGAGCCCCCTCCTTAGAACCAGTCCTTCCTCACAGTTGTCTCCCATTCTGCTTCTCTCAGGCAGCTGTACCTCTTTCCTTCAGCCTGGGTGACTCTTTTTCTTAATATTATTTTTTCTTTATTCTTGAGACTTTCATACCTATATATAAAGAAACACAAAACGACCCATACTCATTTCTCCCTCAGACTTCCCAAATCCCTCCCCAAGTGGCCCCACCCAACTTCATGTTATTGTTTTATCTTTTTGCTTTTGTTTTTGTTTTGTATCTCATGGGGTTGAACTTGGAGTGCCCTTATCTGTATGGGCCATCCACTGGAATATGGTAAACCTACTAGTGTCTGCACATATAAAGGGGAAAAAAAAACAAAGTACAATTCTTAGTCCTCATGAAGCCTTTCTTGTATGCTGAGATTTCTCATTGCCATAATGGAGAGACAGCAAACATAGAAGTAAACAGAAAATAATGATGACAGTCTTTACCAACCTCAGTCTGCTTCATGGTTTTGATCAGCATGGGTTCTCAGGTTTATTGCATTCTATATTCTATCTATTCTTGGTTTGGGGTCAGAATGGCTTCTCTTTTGATGCATGACACCTTTATTGTGCACTGGTACATTTGATTCCTTGGGCTGCCACAACATAATACACAAAAGCAAGCAATAGAATCTCACCATTCTGAATGTAAAAGACTGAGATCAAGATGTGGCAGGATGGCTGCCATTGTCAGACCTTTCTCCTTAGCTAAATCTGGCTTCCTTCTATTTCCCATTGTCTTCCCTTTGGCTGATGTCTGTGTCTGACTCGCCTTATAATGACACCTGCAAAACTGGCCTAAGATCTACTTTTATAGCAACAATGTTGGAGTTTTCCTTTCTTTGAAAAAACACAGGAATATTATAGGAAAATGTTTTTATTTTAATCCCAGGTGTCAGATATGGGGCAGCTTCAGATTGTCAACAGCAGCTGACAGAGCCTCTTGCTCTACTAGGGTTGTGATTTTGCCAGCTGCAGATGGTACCACAGATCTCCAGATGTCATGCAATCACAGAAACCATCTGAAGCTGCCCCATGGAAGTGAGCATTCATACTGAAATCTCAGAAATAACGTTACTTAAGCAATAGGTAAGAGAATAAAAAAACTGCTTCTGAAAAAAAATTGCATTTATTAAAAAATTACATAAAACAGTATAAGTAAATCCTTTTAATGTCTTTGTAAATTATGTATGCATGTTATATATTATTTAAATATCTGATATGGTTATTAACACTGCTACATTTGGGTTTACTCTGTTTTAATAGATTTTCAAACTATCATACAAAATAGTAGGATTTTATTATGGCATGTTCATACATTCTACACTTCCTTCCTCAGGCCTCCTTCCTCCCTCCTTCTGACCCTCCCCCATCTCCTCTTCTACTTTCACATCACTTATAATCAAATATTCTCTTTTTATCTATATTCCCCTCCTGTCTCTTTTTTTTTAAATTTTTTTATTGGATGTTTTATTTACATTTCATATGTTGTCCCCTTACCCCATCCCCCACCCACCCAGGAACCCCCTATCCCCTCACCCCTCCTCCTTCTTCTCTGTTGATGTAACCCCTACCTACACCCCCCACTCCCACCTCCCCACCCTCAAAATTCCCACCCCCTGAGGCTTCCAGCCTTCATGAGGTCAAGGATCTCTTCTTCCACCTATGCCCAGCAGGGCCCTCCACTCTTAAGTATTCAGCTGAAGCCCGTCTCTTAAGCTATCTTTTGCCCCTTTCATGGTTATTTTTCTGAGTTTCGTGATCCATACACAAACTCACTTCTTTTTCAAGGAACTGATTCTAATTAGAGCAAACAGTGTTCCGTGTATTTTTCTCTGGAAGTATGAAGTGGCTACCCACCTATACTTATCTTATTTACCTTGCACCTCTTATAGGTTTATTGCTCATAGCAGCATTCCATTAAATATTGACAGAGCCCATTCCTTGTGAAAGCTGCTTCAGTTTTGAAATCCTGTCAGCTGCATGCCAGTAGAAGTCCCCAGTTTCCTTTTCCCAGAATTTGTCATTATTAGGGAGGGTCTAAGTTCTCCATTAGCTCTTTTTGTTGAGAACCAATGCTCAGCCTGTAGTGGGAGGAAACTTATTTTTTCCTTCGAAGTAAGTTTCCTCATTTCTCAGTCCTCTTCAGCCTCCCTAGTCCCTCTCCTATCATTTCTGTTTCTACTTTCTCCATCGCTACAAACACATCCAACATCCTTGGTATTTCTAGAAATTTCTCTTCAATTAGATATTCTCTCCCAGTTTCCACCATCCACCCTCCTTGCCTTCCTACTGAGACTGGGGCTGAGCTTCAGAGATGACTAACAGAAGCAGTTAGCTGGCTAGTATCCTGCTCAATATTCAACTTCAAGTGGACCAAGGACCTCAACATAATGCCAAGTACCCTGAATGTGATAGGAAAGAAAGTGAGGAATATGCTGAAACTCGCTGACACAGGAAAGACTTTTAGAACAGGACACTGACAGCTCAGGCACTAAGAACAAAATTAATAAATGGGACCTCATGAAACTTAAAAACTTCTCTGTGGGGAAAGATAATATCATTCAGATGAAGCATCAGGACACATGCTTGGAATAGATCTTTACTAATTATATACATCTATAGGAGGGCTAGTATCTAGAATACATAAGGAAATTTTAATAAGAACTTAACTTTCAGGAAACAAATAATCTAATCTAAAAATGGGGTTGGATCTAAATGGAAAATCCTCAAAAGATGAAACACAAATAATTGAGAAACACTTTTAAAAAATGTTCATGACCTTTAGCTATCAGGAAAAACAAAACTAAAACCTTGAAAAGTTCATCTTACCCCAGTCACAGTAGCCAAGTTCAATAAAATGAATGAGGTGAGGATGTGGGGAAAGATGGAACTTACCCACTGTGGTAGGAGTGACAACTTGTACAGTCACTATGGAAATCAGTGCGGTGGTTCCTTAAGAGTCTGAGAATAGATCTACCTCAAGATCCAACTGTGCCACACTTGGGCATATACCCACTCTACATTTTACTACAGAGATATTTCCTCATCTATGTTCATTGCTGCTCTATTCATAACAGCAGGGAATTTGGAGTAGCCTAGATGTCTATCAGCTGATGAATGGATGATAAAAATGTGGTAGATTTATGCAATGCACTATTATCTGGTTCTTAATAAAAACAAAATAACAAAAATTTCAGGTATATGAATAGAGCTAGGAACAGTCATCCAGAATGAGGTGATCTAGACCCAAGAAGACAAGTATTGCACGTTTTGTCTTTTCTGTGACTGTTAGCTTTTAAGGTTTCAATACGTGCCCTATAATCTGAATAAACCCAGAGATTATATACCTAGTAAGAGATCAGGATTAGGGAGGGCAGGAAGATCTTCCACGGAACAGGAAATAGAATATAGTGTTATAGAGGGAAAACGGCAAAGCTGGAGAAGGAGAATTAAATTGGGAGGAGGAAGGGAGAGCAGGTAAAGAAGGGACTATGAGCACAGATAATTAACACTGAAGGTCATTTGCAAAACAATGTTTAGATTTTTATTTTTTAAGATGTTTATTTTTCTGCATTTGAATGTTTTGCCTCCTTGTGTATAAGCTCACTGTATATGTTCTTGATGTCCACAGAAGCCAGAAGAGACAGCTGTGTTTTCTTGAACTGAAGTGACAGTCTACTGAAGGATGCCATGTCAATGTTGGGACATGACCAGGGTCCTCTGTAAGAGCATCCAGTACTCTTCACCACTGAACCTTTTCTTTAGGCCCCTTGACCATGTTTTTAAATTTTAATTTTCTATTATTCCTCCAATTATACAAATCATTCTGTTCAGAAAGGCTTGGAGTGGAATTCTTTATATTGACATATGTATTTAATTGGTCTCAGAGATTTCTGATCATGTCTACTGTCCAAATTAACCTAATGTTAGCAATTGAGGATAAAAAGAATTGACCAGGGCATTTGAAGACAGGAAAGGAGTTTTAGAGTCTGTCCAGTTATAACATCCCTCACGAAAGTAGTTTGGGGTGTTAAGGTAAATGTTAGCTGTAGAAATATCTGCCTGTTGCTTTTTTAGTCTGTTTAGAGCCTTCTGGGAGTTTCTACCTGGATCCTACTACTTCTAACTTCTATACAAGACTAGAGCTAACTCTGTCTTTACATAATGATTAGGTGCTTGGAGATTTCCTTTTTAATTTTCCAGAAGAAAAAATGAAAGTCTTTTCATCAGAGTAAGTGATTTATTTAGCTAAAGCCACATTCAACAACTCAAAAAAAATATAGATAGCAGCTAAAAATAAGAGCCTGATAGTGATTTACTGTAATGTAAGTGGCCTCCGTTACTCTAACGCACAGCATGTACTGAAGTTCTGCCCCAGACATATGGAGAGTACCGAGTAAGCAAATATTCTTGGCATATAGGCCAATAAAATATGATAAGCTGGTAACTCTACTCCCTGATAGCTTCTGTAGTTTCTACAGAAGTGGAAATCTGCTTCGCTAAGTATTTCCAATTATGCTCTAATCGGTTTGTTTTTGTTGGGCTGTTGAAATAGTTTAAGGATATGCTTCTAATTACCAGCATCACAAGGACACACTAATGTCAGATATGGGGCAAGTTCTCTGCAACTCTTCTGCTCTCCTTGGGTTGTAATCCATACTCATAACAGGGAGTAGAAACAGATGTGTGTTAGATTAAAAATAGAGAATTTTTTAAAGGATTTTTTTAAACTTTTTCTACTATCTGTACCAAAATCCTTTACAATTGAGAAATGGACTCATTGATCTCATGATAGGAGCATACATTATAGTAATGAGTTTCTGAGCCCTTGACCCTACTGACATTTCATGTGAGGCATTTCTTTGTTGTGAGGCCTCTAGGCATGGCACGATATTTCCCAGTGCTCACAACATATGTTCACTGGCAGATCACTACCATGCTGTTCTTCCTAGGCACAACCACCAAAACATTCTCCAGAAATTAAAACTCCCTGGCTAGGAATCCTTATTGTAGTGTACAAAGAGGATAGACTTTGCTATTCAAGAAATCTAAAAGGTGCTCTTACCTCACTCTCACTGGCAACTTCATCTATTCCATTGCCTAGCCATTTCTTCTCTAGCATTAGAACTCTTATTTATTCAGGATTTCAACCTAGACTGAAGACCGGCAGCTCTCTAGGTTCTCTCTGGAACTCTATTGTCCAGTTTGAGACTGTTGAGATGTCCAGCTTAATACTAAACATCTACCAGATCCTTAGACTTTCCATTAGGAGACAGCCATTGTTAGACTACTTGAATCACAGCCTGTAAACCACTCTAGTCTCTCTCTCTCTCTCTCTCTCTCTCTCTCTCTCTCTCTCTCTCTCTCTCTCTCTCTCTCTCTCACACACACACACACACACACACACACACACACACACACACACCACAGTTTTTTTAGTCACTATTTTGTTGCTGCGAAGAGACATCATGACCTAGGCAAATCCTATTAAAGAAGCATCAATTTGGGGCTGACTTACAGTTTCAGAGGGTTTGTCCATTATCATCATGGTGAGAAGCATGGCAGCACACATGGCAAGCATAGTGCTGTAAAAGTAGCAGAGAGTTTTATCTGATTCTCAGACAGAGTGGCAGAGGGAGAAGGAGAAACAAACAGATAGACACACATAGATGATAGATAGATAGATAGATAGATAGATAGATAGATAGATAGATAGATAGATAAGAGAATACCTAGAGACACAGAGAGACAAAGACAGAGATAGAGATACACAGAGACACACACACAGAGACAAAGATGCTGTGCCTGGCATAGGCTTTTGAAACCCAGCAACATATGTCTTCCAACAGACTGAGCACTAAATATGTAAATGTTTGAAGCCTTTGTGGGTCATTCTTATTCAAACCACACACACACACACACACACACACACACACACAGAGAGAGAGAGAGAGAGAGAGAGAGAGAGAGAGAGAGAGAGAGAGAGAGAGATTCTGTTTCTCTAGAAAATCCTGACTAATACAATTGCTACAAAATCTTCTCCTCACTCTTCCTTTATTTTTGTGGGGCAACATTATATATAGGGTGGCAATGCCTCACTCTTCCTTTATTTTTGTGGGGCAACATTATATATAGGGTGGCACTGGAGATGCCTTAGATTATCAGATTGCAAGCTGATAAAGTAAATTCAGGAGCTACTGGGGCTACATAAATGGTTAAGACAGTGTTGTACTGTAAGCAGAATTTATGGTAAAATTTCTAGAAAACTGTCAGCTTATAGGTGGAGAAAGGCCTTATGAAAATGTTAATTGTTGGATTCTTTTTAAAAATACATTTATTTGCATGTGTATAAGTATACATGAATGGTGCTCACCTGTACCATGGTGCGTGTATGGAAGTCAGAGGACAGTTAGTGCAAGTGGTTTCTCTTCTTCCACTATATGGGTTCTGGAAATGTAGCTCAGGTCATCTGGCAACAAATATCTTTACCTCCTTTACTCACTGAAATTGCTGGCCCATGTAGGAATTCAACTTCTCAGCTTACTAGAGCCTTTAGCTAGTCCCTGGGATGAGGCTCCTCTCCCTTCCATGTCTCCATAGTTTTTTCTTCTTGTCCTTTGTTTCTGTATTCTGCTTGAATCCTTCTTGTGGTGTTTAGATTGCCCAAGAACTCCTTCCACAGTCTGGCCCTGGTAAGCCTTCAGTAATCCCATAATGGATGCTGTAATTGGACATTGGTATCTGAATGAGACTGCCCCATTGGTCTGTATACTTCACAAGTGTTTCTTGGACTTTCTCTTTTCTCAAGTAATACAAGTAGGCCAAGACATATACTCAAGTAAAACTGTAAAAGTATATAAATTAATCATGCTTTGATATTGGGGCATTGCTGATCAAGTGGAGGCTGAAATAAGAAGCAACTCAGCTTCTATGGGTTTTATCAGTAGCCCATTACCTATTGTACACTAACTCTTGGGTATTCTTCATCTTTTTTAGTCACCACAAGACCAGGTACCAGACACATGGGAATCTCCTCTCTCCCAGAACACAGTTAAGTTATTCAAGCCAGCCAATCCTAATATATCCTTTTAAATTTTTTATTTTGTGCACAGATACATGTGGTATGTGTATGTGCTGGCATGAGCACTTACACATGTGTGCACAGGCCAGATAATACAATCAGGGATGTTTCTCCATTGCTCTATATCTTGTATACCTAAGCGATCTCCAACTTGAACCCAGAGCTTGTCGATTTGGCTAGCCTAATTAATTCACAAGCCCCTGGAGTACATGTTCTCTGCCTCCTTAGCTCTGGTTGCAAGTGGGCCACCATGCCAGTTGGCTATCTACATGGCTGCTGAAGATGTGAACTCATGTTAATGCTTGTGAGATAAGTGCCTCACTCTTGAATGAGCTCCTTAACCCCTGAAGTTTCATACACTGCCTCATGAACTCCAGCAAACAAAAAACACAGTTGAGGCTTTTACCCATTATTCCTTTGATCTCATTGCCTCCCAAATGACATCATAAGTCCCTACCTAACCCTTGGTATGGTGTAAGACTATCTTTTATGTACGAGCATAATGATCTGGTCAGTGGTAATCTTTGCCCAAACCATTGGTAATACAATGTCTGAATAAAACTATAACCTATATTTTAAAGAGAGTATATGAAGATCAAGGTAAGGAACAGACCGTTCTTCGGGTTTCTCTGGAGCCGAAGCAGTGCATATATACACTGGTATCTATGGAGTGTTCTAAATAGTGAATACTTTTGTAGTTTTACTTCCCTATATTTCTATTGCCAATTATAGTGCAACTCAATGATTGCTGAAGAGCAATAAGATAGTCTTCAGGGCAAGATCTTGATTTCAGTTACGCCATATTTCCTCATAGATTCCCCGCCCCCGAACTAGCTAGAACATCTGAAAAGGAGAAATATAGATAAAGGAAGACTTGGGTCAAGGGCTAGTGACCCTGATGACACAGCACAGAGAGGAGGTGTTTTAAAACATAAAGCAAACTATAGTATTTTGATGTCTCAATCATACTAACTCAAATGATTTTAATTAAATGAAGAATGAAATTACATATATATATATATTGCTGTGGTAAAAAACACCATGACAAAAAGCAACTAGGGGGAAGGGTTTACTTCATTATTTTATCTTCAGCTTGTAGTCCATCATCTAGGGATGTTAAATCAGGAACCTGGAGGCAGGAACTGATGCAAAGGCCAAGGGGGAGAGTACTCATTGACTTGCTCCCCGTGGTTTGCTCAGCCTGCCTTTCTATACCCTTGAGGACCACTTGCACAGGGGTGGCCCTACTCATAGTGATCTGGGCCCACTCACATCAATCATTAATCCAGAAAATGCCTCACAGGCTTACTTGCCACAAAGTTAGTCTGCTGGGGGCATTTTCTTAATTATAGTTTCCCCTTCCACTATGACTCCAGATTCTATCAGGTTAACAAAGCAATGGCCATTACAAGCTTTGATTCCAGTGATTAACAGTATACAAGTGAATAGAACCTTTATTAAACACTTTGATGTGTAATTAGTAAACACAAACAATGTATTTAGAAACATGTTCTAACTTGTATTAGACCTATTTATTCTATTTCATGTACATGAGTATTTTTATCTGCAAGTATGCCACATGTTCACTTGATGCCCAAAGAAGAAGGGATCAAATCCCTTAGAACAGGAGCTACAGATTGTTGTGAGCTACCATGTGAGTATTGGGAACCACACCAAGGTCCTCTGAAAGAATATGTGCTCCTAAATACTGAGCAATGTCTTCATCACCTCTTAATAGCTTATATATCTATAGATAAATAACTGCCCCCCAATTGCATTTCTGTTTTTAATTCATGAATGTTAGCTTTGAGAAATCTACTAACAAAGTAAGTAGATAGGGAGAGAAGTTTTAATTGTAGCAATAGTCAATATACCTGCATTCCTATTTTGTTGCCAATAAAAATAGCAGGTTTGTTTGTTTGTTTGTTTGTTGAAAAGTTATTTTTGATGGTCTAAGAGTCGAAAAGTGATTTATACCCTCCTTTAAAACCATGAAGCCCCCACACTGGCCATTCCTTAACTTATAACACACTTGCTACCAAGCCACTGAGTCATTCATTTGCTTAACATTAGTAGCAGCATTTAAAATTTTTCTTAGTTTAGAATTCTGTAAATTTTTAAACATGGGGAGATTCATTGTATCAAGACTTTACAGTAAGTGGGGGCTGTGGTACCTATGAATAACTAAATAAAGGTAATGACAGAGAGGTTGTCTTGTCGAAAGCCTTCTCAGGCAAGTAAGTTGGAAAGAGTACTCACACATTGTAAGGAGTTACAAATTGTTTTAAATTTCTCTTTCTGTCTGCACCTTGCAAAGCCTTCCTGTACATGGCTTGGGATTCACTGATCCTGTTAGTGAGCTCTATAAAAGCATGATGTTTTGTTTTACTATATTTCATGAGAACAATACATTCAATAATTTTGGTAGATCATGAGGAAGTAGAAGAACCAGGGGGTCAGTCCATTTTCCCTGTCTTCTTCTTTCTTCACCACCCATTTTACATACTGTACTGAGGTGTAATCCCTGAGATACTGAAAATATTTTCTAACAATAGATACCCCAAAGCTAGGGGAAATAGCATTAAAGATATAATACAGAGATACAGATCTGCCTTTATTCAAGAATAATTATTTAGTACTATGGATACATTATGAAGACAATGAGTCAGGTTTCCTGGTCAAGATTATGGTTTCATTATGATCATCATTTTAAAATTGGATTCTCAGCCTCTTCATTCTTAAGCGATTTTGCAGCAGCGGGCTGTTGCCCAGTCCATGACTGAGCACTAACAAGTATTCCATTCTGGATATCCCAAGATCCACAAGCATAGCCACAAGCACATCCAGTGACAGCCATTCCTGCAACGTCATGTGAGACAGATGTCAGGCTGTTGAACTGTAAGAGATGATGAGACTCTAACTGTTCTTTGTAAGAATCTCATGCTAACTCACTTTTGGGAATTGCCTTTAAAAAGAAAAGTCACTTAAATTCATTACACAAAATTCATTACACAAAAAAGGCTTGATGTTTCAATGTCATTCAATTGATGGAAAATTCACCTTGACTCCCTGCCCTGTAATACAAGGGAATAGATTGGAAAGAAAGAGTGATATATCCATACGCAGACAAGATGTAAATGGGTGACCTAAGGAGAGTACAATAGAAAGAAAGGAAAAGGACATAAACTCAAGTTCTCTCAGTAGCATCCTTAAAGGAACTGAAAACAATAAGAGATAGCTGGGATCTGGAACCATGGCTCACCTCCATGGCAGTAAAAATTTTGATCTAGGAAAATAATTCATTATTAGAACATTGATGAGTAAGAACATAGGATGTCTTGCTCACAAATTCTCCGTGTGGATTTACTCACCACCAGGACAGGAGGCCCGTCTGCCAGAAGCATTGACACTAGTGCAGGTAATCTTAACCGCTGTCAAGAGAGAGTGCTTGAGTAGTAAAGAATAGAGGGGTACTGCCCATGTTCTGTCTCACAACCTCCTTCAAAAATCCTCTTGCATCTTAGAGTTGCTATTTTTCATTATCAAGCTATGCACTAACTGGTTTAATTTCTTTTTTAAAAGTTTTGTGTGCATGGATATTTTGCCTAAATGTATATCTGTGCATCATATGCATGCCTTACGCTGTTGTAGCCAGAAGAGAGCATCAGATCTTCTGTGACAGGAGCTACAAATGTTTATCAGCCACCAAGTGAATGCCAGGCTTCAACACAGGTCCTCTGGAAGAGCATCTAGTGCCTTTACCTGCCTAATCATCTTTCCAGACCCTAAAGTTAATGTCTTAATTTGTGAAGTAAAAGTAATAGTTATTCTTAGCTCATAAATTGGCTGTAAAAAATAAAGGCTGTGTTTTATACTTGACCCATAAAGTATTCATACATTACACCTGCCACCTTCCTTCTTCTTCCTCATCAAAAACTTTAGCTTTTGATCAAGGGCTCAAAAAAGAGTAGGATACTATAATGAATCTGTGAACAGAAAAGTAGGAGTCCAGAGGACTAATCAGAGGTTTATCAAAGATACACTAGAGGCTCTTGGAATGGGATGGAGATGAAGAAAAGCTTTAGGAAAAGATGGCGTAAGTAGCATTAAGCTCAGATGTTCCTTGCCCCATCTCTTACCTTGATGACTGAGAACTTTCTTGATCTTTTGATCCACCAAAGAGTCAAAGGAACACTATGCATTCCCTGGGATCATCAGCTGGAGAAGGGAGTTGAGGATGAAAAGGAAACACAGTGTAGGCTTCATGCTGTAGAAAGTCAGGCTCCTGGAGCTGGAAGAAAAAGGGAAAGAACATGAGTCTCTGAGCTCTGGGGTGGCCATGAAGGAAGGGAGAGGACAATGTGTAATGTCAAGGGAGTAAATGGGGAGGAACATCAGCTTCCTTATTGCAGTTCTTCTAGCCTTTTGGAGAAGGAAAGGGAGTTCCTGAAAAAGCAAATTCACTCACCAGAAAGCTCAGGAAATGTTTTTGAGGTCTTCTTGGAAGGATGTGTTACTACTTTGAGACTGTAGACCTGGACACTCTTTATATATATATGCACACACATATAAGTATTTTCTATGTCTTGACATCAATAAACTTTAGTGTGTCTTTGATAAGCCTTGGCTATGGATCACTGCCAAGAGGAGTGATCCTGCTTGTTTGCTCTCTCCACTTTCTTCTTTGTCAAGTGACAAGGATAACACCTGGGCCATCAGTCCCCTGCCTCTTGCTTGATCCTTCACCTGGAGATAATTGCTTTATGGACTTCTTAATGGCAGCCCTGCTTAACACCTGTTCAGATACATTTCTTTCTTTGTTTTTTTTAAATTGCAGGATAATCTTATCTATGTAAGCATAATAGAAAATTTATTTAATCTTCATATAGAAATAAGGAAGGAAAAACATGCTACCTGATTCCAGAGCATGTTGGCAGGCCCAACAAAGTTATCATTTGGTTGATCTTTTTGCATTTTATTCCACTGTTTCCAGTGTATCTTTTGATGGTGTCTTCTCATAGTCACAAGTAGCAAGTAGTACATTCTGAGGCCAGACTCTGAGCAAAAGAAAGGACTGTGACAACCCCATTATCCTTGTTGGCTTTGCCTTTTCTTCTTATTTTGGCAATTTCTTATCTCTTATTTCTCATTCTTAAGTTCTAGGTCATAAAACTTACCCTTTCTAGCATATACGTCTGGTACAATGATTAACGTTCTCAACTTGGTGGAATTAATAACCACCATAGAAACAAACATCTGGATATGTTTCTGAGGAGGTTTCTACATTAGATTATTTGAGGTAAAAAGACACCTCTATATGGATGGTACCATTCTGTGGGCTTTGGTCTCAGGCAGAATAAAAGGAAAAAATTTGTCTGAACACCAGCATTCATTTCTTCCTGCTCCCTGTCTGCATGGTACAATAAGACCAGCTGCTTCTGTGTAGGGGAATGCCAGGGTGGGGAGGCAGGAGTGGGTGTGTGAGTAGGAGCACTCTCATAGAAGCAAGGGGAGGGGATGGGACAGGGGATTTGGGGGGTGAGGTGGGAAAGGGGATAACATTTGAAATATAAATAAAGTATCTAGTTTTAAAAAAAAGACCAACTGCTTCAGACTCTTGTTGCCACATATTAGTTGCCATGATGAACCGACCACACCTGTGATTTGTGAACCAAAAATAAACCTTTCCTTCCTTAAGTGCTTATGAGAAAGGTGGTTAACACGGAACATTGTGTTCTGAAGTGGTTTGTAGATATGCAAAACCAACCATGTGGTTTGTAAGCCTTTGGAACTAGTTTGTCAAAGGATTGTGGGAGAGATTGGAATTTGAAGAAGGAAAAGCTCTGTGATGCTGTAAGCAGAACAGAATTGAGCTGTCCTGGTGGAAGCTTAGAAGACAAGAATTTCAACAGAAACAGAAGCATTGGATGCCTAGCTCATGTTTCAGAGGGAAACAAGAACTCCATTTGGAACTGGGATAGAGGCAATAAATGCTATACTCCAGGAAAGACACATGGCTGTGTTGGCTTGGGCCCCGAGAACTCTTATTATGGCTGAATTGAAAAGCAATGGACTAATTTGTTTAGCAGTGGAAATTTTAAACTGAGATTCCATTCAGACTGTGGCATGGCTACTGCTCAGTACTATTCCAGCTCTGGAGTGAGAGACCAAAGGTAAAGCCAAATGATATTACAAGTATGCAGAGTGTGAGTGAGTTTAAAATTACAGACAAGGCAGGTTGGAAAGCAGCTGAGATTGTTCGAGATTAGTGTTACTGAAAGAAAACCTGGAACTCTTCACTAGGAGAACAGGAAAAGATATGCGAAGGCCAGATCCCACCATTTAAGCCTCCATCTTGTGGAAATACAAATTCATTTGACTGGAGAGGGCCTACTATGAATACCATTAAAGGAGCTCAAAAGCAACATCCTCGGGAAGTGCTTCCTCACAGTCAGTGCATAGAAGCTGATACAACTGTGGTTCAAGTGGACCAATCTCCACATGTGGTAGTCAAATCTGGCAGCAAGGTCCATGTTTTACAGACAGGAAATATTCAAGACTGAGAGAATCCATGGAATTTTGTGTCATAGTTCCAGAGACACACTGAGGCCAGGATTTAGACTCACTGTGGAAACAAATATTGCGAAGGTAAATTTATTATTATTATTATTATTATTATTATTATTATTATTATTAAAATTGAGGTGGGAAATCCACTCTAAGATTTGGTCAAATCATTTCATGAGTTGGGTCTGGGACTGAATAAGATGGAGAAAAAGAACAGCATTTATCTTACTCTGCTTTCTTACAGCTTACAAATATAGTGTGACCAGCTACTGCATGGCCCTTCCACCATGTCTTTCCCTTTATAAGCTTTAAGTCAGTCATGTCACTAGGATAAAAGTTACTAACACGGTTGAGAAAACAATGGAGCTCACTGTTACATTTCCACTGATGTTGAAAACGCCAGAGGAAAGCAGCTTCTAAAGGAAAACTTTATTTTGGCTCAATGATTATGTTTTGTTGTTTGTTTTTTGTTTGTTTGTTTTTATTCCATGCTTGAGTATTTGCATCATTTCTATTCTTCTCTCATACCTTCTAACTTCTCCTTTTGTCACCCCCTCATAACTCCCTCTCAAATTTACAACACACCCACACAGAATAAATATAAGTACAATCTGCTGAGTCCATTTGCATATGTGTTTAGGGTTGATTGCTTGAAATAATTGGATAATCATGGCGCTTATCCTTGTAGCGGACTAATTCTCTCCTAGCACTCTGACTGGTGGTGGATTCTGTACCGATCTGCTTCAGAGAAATTTCTTTGATAAGTGAGAACTACACTTACCTGTGGGCAGGGAATATATAAAACACAGTCAGAAATTATACTACCTTAGGGATATAGCCATAGCTGCTATTCTGCTAAGCACCATAATCTCACCACCCACAGGTGCTTGGCAGGTTTACAGTACCAGGAACAGATTCCCTTCCTTTGAGTAGATGGTTGTTAATTACCTTCTAGATGTAAATGCCAATATTGGGTTGGGTTTGTTACAATGTCAATGGTGGTGAGGACTGCAGGAGAAGGGAATTCATTGTCTCAGAAAAGCTAAGGCTGCGCCTGTGCCTTGGACAGTCCTAAGGTGTCAGCTCTGCACTCAATCCCCCCAAAACCCAAAGGAGGCTGGACTCCCAGGAGCTCTAACACGCCCAGGAGAGTAGAGGACGTGTTTGTGTATTTTTCTGCAGGATGCTGAAGGAGCATGGTGGCTGCCAGAGCAATGGATGAGACATGCTGATGCCAGGACAAAGAATGATGCTGACCTGTGAGCTTGCTGAGTGCCTTGACAGTAGTAACTGGACGCTGTATTGGACATATGTTCCAACCCACCTTTGCTTACCTATACCGCTGATGGGACAAGGTGCCTTGCCTCAAGGTTTTAGACCTTGTGGAACAGAGAATCAAAAAGGGAAGTTATGACTCTTATATTGTTCTTAAATGTGACCAATTATTCAGACTCAATCATGGACTGCTCTAGAAATCATCCAATATTGGAAATAACAGTCTTCATTTGGAAGTCTGGTTCTGGACATTTTCAGAGACATACATGGAAATTAGTTGCAGTTCTCTATGATGTTAGCAAGAGATAAAGTTGGGGCAGGATCTGGATTTCAAATAGGTGTTAGCACATGTGTTCAGGCTCTTTTAATTGTCAAGTTAAAATTATTTTTGTTTCTTCTACAGTATTTAATATAAGTTGCATTGATTGTACACCTTTTAATTGTGTTTGTGTTTTGAAATCCAGCATGTCAGTTCTCGAGTTCTATCAACCAGCCTTTGCTTTAGTGCCCTGAGTATCACAGAATATTGGTATTCTAAAAATAGCCCGCAAGTACTAGAAGAAATGAGTCAGTCTTTAAGCAGAAATAAGAGGATAGTGGGCTTGATTATTGCTGATATAACAGCTTTAATTACATTAATTGCTAGCACCACTGCTTCTGCAATTGCTTTGACACAAAAAGTTTAGACAGCTACTTTTGTTAATCAGCAAAAAAATGTTGAATATACAAGTGGATTTAGCTAGGCATTTGGAAGAAGGGATTGATGCTCTTTATCCTATTCAAATTATTGGAAGGAGGTTCAGAATTTAAGGGTAAAGAGCCATCTTGAGTGTCCTGTCAAATACCATTGGATTTATGTTAGTTCTACAATTTATAGTAGTAGTCACTATAATTAGGAAAAAGTTTAAAGACCCTTGCAGTGAATTTGCCATAATTCTAACACCACTCTGGATGTTTTTACTTTACATAGTGAGCTCATGAATTTAAAGAATACTGGTCTGCTGAGTATTGATGTGGTAGATACTGCAGATAAAATTACCCATGGCCTGAGGTCAGTATTTCTATTTTGGTCAAGCTTCAAGAATGGCATATATAGCTTGATCATGCTAGCCCTTTTTGTCCTGGGAATACTTTTATTTCTGCCCATTGTGTTAAAGCTTGTCTTTAACTACATCAACATGTTGGCAGCCAAAGTACATGGCTTGAATCTGAAAATGGACTCCCAGACAGAGTTATTAAATTAACAGGCTGGCAAGCCAAGGACATTAGGCTAGAACAAAGAAGTAATTTCAGGCAGGAATCTAACTTTTAGGATAGAATGTGGAAGCAGGCTTCAGACATGAAAATGACTTTGGGCTAAGACAGGAAAGTTGGCTCAGTTATTTTGGTCATCCTGATAAGCCCTTAGAAACACTGATCATGGGAGTATTCACAAAATTTTGTTTATTACCTTGCTGGTTCTTTGACTATTTGTGTTTATTGTCTTGCTTGGTCCTTGAATATTTGCATCTATTGCATTGCTATTCCCTCAACTTAGAACTGACCTGAATACTTGCATGTAATTCAAATGGTATAAAAGCAAAAGGAGGAGGGGGTATGGGATAGGGGATTCTAGGGAGGGGAAGTGGGGATGGGGGTGACATCTGAAATGTGAATAAATAAAATATCCAACAAAAATAAAAACAAACAGCTAAGAAGTAAACAGATAATTTACAAAGTTAGAGCTTCAAAGAACTATTTTCAACTACATCTTACCTCTTAAATAATATTATAGTAATTGTTGATGAGTTCATAACCTTCAGTATCCAGTTACCTCCCAAAAGTAATCAATTCTTCAGCATGTGGTTTTGGGAGGCACTGTAGTTATTTACTACAATAGCCCCTCCCCCCCAGACATCTGGGCTCATTCTTTTCTCTCTCCTCCTTGAGAGGAGTCCTTACCTGTGCTATGTAAGCATATTTGTCCACACTTAGTTGTTTTCTTTTTTATAAATCAAATAAACAATGTGATAGACAAGAAAAAGTGCCTAGAAAGAGATACATTAAGAAATATGGATCAAATTTAGTTGAATTACCAATTTTTTGAGATTGGCACAAAGAGATGAGCTAATCTCTAGAGTCCTTGATACCTAAAATGAGCCTATACAACAGGCATCCAGGCCATATTTCTAAAGGATGCTGGTCATTAGTGGCATACCCAGTGCATCCAATACCCCAAGGAAGTCACTTTTAATGCCTCTATTCTACATGTAACAACATTACTTTAAGTAATAATTATGAGGGATAGGAAATGTTATTTTGAATCATATTCTGGTTTTAACACAAAGATCAATATCAATAAGGAAAAAAATCCAATCTTGGTAATTTGATCGGATCTCAGTAAAATATATTACATGTGTATCAAAATTTGTACATACCAAAAAATACATAATTGCACTGTTTGAGTTATAATTATAAAGTTAATGTGATTTAAATAATACAAAATGACCAAATTGATGCGATAATATCTACAATACAACTCCTGCAGCTAAGGCTCAGAGAACATCTCAGAAGAGAAGCAGATGTCTGTAAGAACCAAAGGATCAGGAAGTTTACTATAAGATTGTGTCTCTTAAGAATGACTACTTCAACAATGTGGATGTCTAAACAAGATTCAAACAATGCCAGTATCAACAGATGTAACAGCAAAAGGGGAAATATCATGGACTCGAACTCCTAGACAAAGAACTACAGCCAGCTAATGACTACTGAGAGAGAGATAGGTTAGAATCTCCTCGAGGGCTATGTGAAATCCAGACAACATCACAGAGCTCTGCATCATGGAGCAGGGGAAACGTGGGTCTATAAAACTTCCTAACTTGATACTTCAATTAACTGTGAAGCCATAACGTTACTTACCCACCAAGGTTAAGTCATGTGTCCATGTCTCTTTTGTCCTACCTCTCATTCTGTCATTTTTGCCTTATAATGTATGGAGAAAATGTGGGAAGTAGGGAGCAATGGAGGACTCTAGGGTTCTGACACAGAAAGAAAATGGTCCATGTGGAGAAGAAACTTTTGCAAACTGGTCATGGCCAAATAGAAACATATTTATGACATATTCTTATTCATTGGACTTTCCAATAAATTCTGTTTGAGGGAGCTTCCACAATGGTTGGGGGAGGAGTGGACTTCACTCACTATAGCTCAGGAAATTTAGAAGCTATATGTCCTTTAATTCTTTAAAGTTGTAAGCGGAAAGCTAGAATAATCACAGAGAAGTTGGAAGACCCAAACACACGCATGCACACACACATGCACATGCAAACACATACACACATGTAAACACATACATACACATATACACATACACATTTACACATCCATCCACACATGCACATTCACACAGACATATACACATAACACACACATACACACAGAAACATATATGCACATACATGCACACACACACATACATACATACACACACAACTTAATATATTAGGTGCCCTTAATTGAATACTGATTTTTGTAATGCCTGTAGCTGAGTTTGGAGTTCTTTTTTATACTGGCCATAAAATTAGAGCAAATATCATTTGAGAGGTTCTAGATAAAAATACCCTTATTTTAAATGTATCATATATTTTATAGTCTATAATAAATGAAATAGAAATTTTACATGTTTAAAAATTTTAGTATATAACTAAATTTTATTTGTGTGTATAGTCTATAATCAATAAAATAAAAATTTTATAAAATATTTAAGATGTGTACGTGTGTGTGTGCGTGTGTGTGTGTTTGTGTACACAAATGTCCAAGCCAATGATTGCATGGAGAATTCAGAGGACAACATGTAGGAGTGAGTGTTTCCCATTTTACATTCTGGATTCTAGAAATCCAAAACAGGTGATCAGGTTTGGTGACAGGCACCTTCACCCATTCAGCCATTGTGCTGCCTATTATAGCACTCAGTGAGTAATAACCATGCTACAGCCTTCATGTTATGTCAGCTTGAAATGTTCCTTACTTAACAACTTAATACATAGCCTTTGAATTCAGAGTAATTAAAAATGTCAAGATGTGGGCATAATGCATAATGCAATCCAGTTGGTAGGCAGAATGTAACATAAATGGCCTCTAGTGAAACTCCCAACAGAGTTTCTGTTCTTTTCTGAACATTAGAAGTCTAGCCTTCCCTTTCCACATTTCTATTGGCATTGTGGACTTCTAAACTCCCAACAAAATGACCTGTTAACTTCTGAACAGAGCAGTGTAGGTCTTCTCTGTATATCAAATATCAGACTGAATTACCATCAAGTATTAGGGCTTGGAATGGAAGGAACTTTACATCCTCACTCAAAAGACAACCAACTGAAGACTGAGATGATCACTGTGGTTTACCTAAGGTCACAAATGAGTAGTGTTTTCAGACCCTGACATAGAACTAGAACCCATGTCTCTGTTCCACTGCAAAATCTATGATTCTATCTAGCATCTGTGGAACTAAACAAAATGTAAAAGATGTGATGAAACATGGTTTTTGATTAATATTAGGTACATTTTCAATTCCAGTGAGAGCCTGATCATAAAAGATCAAAGTCATATAAATTATACAGCAAAATTTCAATACATCATAAACAAAATAAAACAGCAAAGTTATTTTTTTCTGGATGCCAGACTGTTTGAGACCACAGAAGAATGAAGATGTTGATACTCATTTCTGCAAACTATATTCCAGATTTCTGGTGAGGAATGTTAACTCTATTCTCTACCACTGGATAGTTTACATTTATTAAAAAACTAAAGAGTATCATGCAGTAGTTAGGAAAAAGAATACTGAGAACAGCTAGTTTCAACAATCAATGTTTTGTAGTTCTCTTCCTCAAAACTTAATCTTCATAGATGTTATGTTTACTGACATATTCCTTTGTATTCAGCCTCTATTAATATCATCATCATCCTCATCCTCATCATCACATTCCTTTTTCATGTCAAGCCCTGGTGGAGAGTTCTGAGCTAGGCCTGAGGCGTTACAGCTGTGTTATCAAGCAGAATGACCATCATGTACTGTCGCTTGCACAAACTCGGTTGTTGTGCCATAGATTAGCATCTCAGAGGCTAGCTCTAAACGTTTCTGCTGTTCCCTGCCACAGTTCCTCTCTAGAGTTTAACAGTTCAAGTATAGAGCTGAGGAACAACTTAAACTACTTGTTCTTATTGAAGGTGGCTGATGCCAGCTGAGATATCTGGGTTATGACCTCAGCCTTCCCTGTTGACATCAAGCTTGGCACAAGTCTCCATAATTTCTGAGTAATCTACTCATGACAGCTCCAACTTCTGTTGATTTTCTTTTGCCAGTAAAATAGCAGGTTGTATTTATCCATCTGGCAACGATTCAGGTCTCTTGGGGAGATGTCACCATGTACTGGCAATGAGCCTGACCTCTTCATGTAGTGTGGCCTGGAAGTCTGGTATTAGAATTAGAGGTTTGGATAATATGTGGTCCAAGAGATAGAAAACTTGGGGGATGACAACAACCTTAGTTTTTTTCTTTTTTCTTTTTTTTCTTTCCTTTTTTTTTTCGAGACAGGGTTTCTCTGTGTAGCCCTGGCTGTCCTGGAACTCACTCTGTAGACCAGGCTGGCCTCGAACTCAGAAATCCACCTGCCTCTGCCTCCCAAGTGCTGGGATTAAAGGCATTTGCCACCACCACCTGGCAACCTTGGTTTTTAAAATGATTTTTATTTAATTTTTAGTTCAGGTCAAGATCCAAGCATGCCAGTTGGACCTGAAAAGCCCCTGAGACAAAGCTTACAAGCAATGCTGGGAACCAAGTAAGAAAGTCTAATAATTTAAAATCTGCAAACTTAAAATCCATGCAAACACAGACTCATTGTAACTGAAGAAATGTAACTTGTCATTTAAACATAATTTTTCCACATTTAAATGAAGGGTCACAGTCTACAGTTCCTTTGTGTGTGGCCAGGGGACAGGGCATGAGTTTATGCTAGTATCTGTGGCTATATAGGTATGTGCTGGGGGTGTCTGGGAGCCCCTATGTGCGGAGGTACAAGGTCAATTTCAGGGAGTCTTCAGGTTCTGTACACCTTAGTTTTTGAAGCGTGGTCTCTTAGATGGTCTGAAGCTTGCCAATTCAGTTAGGATGGCTGGCCAGCAAACACCAAAGATCTCGCTGGGTCTTCCTCCCAAACATAGGGAATAGAAGCATTAAAAAAAAAGAGTTTTTGCGTGAGCTTTGGTTACTGAACCCAAGGCTTCTGTTTGTGCTGTAAGTACTTTACCAGTTGAGCTGGTTCCCAGGCTTTAATTTCCATTATCCCATTATCTCTCCATTTTCCCAGAAAGAGTACAGAGTCACATTATCCTTTCTTTGTGTGTTCTCCTAAATTGATGGTTTATTACTGAAATCATTTGTTTATTACTGGCGCTTGAACAATATAGAAGTCTCTTTGACATTTTTTATTTTGCTTCTATCTCTACTACGACTTTTTTCTTGGCCAAGTCCTTCCTCCAAATCATTCCACTTAGAGGAAAAGTGACATTTGAAAACCTATACCTGGCTACAAAGTCAGAGTTTGAGAAAGCTGAAACAGGCTCTTGCTTTGCAGATTCATTTTTGACTTCTCTTTAACTTCCATGATAGTTTTCATCTTTATATTCCTTATTATATTCAATGTGTTCATTTATCAGACAAGGGTTTATTGAATCACTATTAGGCAACCAGGCATTATTAGACTATTACAAAACCAAGGCTTCCATTGAGATTATACCATAGAAGAAGAAGAAAACATTAAATATGTCATAACGATTTACAGCAATAACAACAGATTTATTATTTGTTAAAAGTCGGGGTGAAAAGTAGTAGGTAAGCTCCCCTGTAGAAGAGGCAGTAATGAGACTTGAGGATCAGTAGTACAGTCTGGTGCAAAGAACCAGAGCAGGAAGGAATGTTTCCAGGGAGAAATTGCAGCCAGGATGCACACTGGGTTGATAGGAAGTAGTCCAGGAGACAGGGGCAAGAATACATTTCTCCAGAGGGTGGGGGTGATCTTTATGAAAGGCTCCGGACCTGTGGAGCAAGTGATAGCAGCCAGTTGCACCAATACATGAGATAAAAGTATCAATATATAAAAACTGCTTAAGAATTTGGTAATGTGACTAACATGCTGTGTTTATTATACAAACTCCCAAAACATTTGAAATTTTTTAGTAAAGTAGATGTAAATCCTCTGATCTGCAGGGAGCTGATGGGATTAGTCTTACAGAGATTCCATTGGGTGGCGAGTCTGAGGAAAGGAAAGAGGTAAAAGACACAGAAGGCTGGTGAGCTGGAGTGGAGACTGCAGGTCTGGCTGGGATTCAAGAAGAGAGCAAGAGATGAATCCGCCACCCTGCAGTAGAGCCATTGAAGGGTTCATGTCTTGTATCCCATCTTCCTGGAATTTCTCTGCTCTGTGTCCCTCCTGCAGTCAGTCTGGTGGAGTGATAAACAGAACCTGGAGCACTTGGTGTATCACGTTGCTTCAGTTAAGAATTCTTATACTATGCCTTAAAGTACATGCATTTTAGCTATTCAGGCTAGAGACCAGCCCTGGGTATCTCCTGCAATGACTGTAGGGTCTCCAATAACTTGCTGTAGCTGAGGGTCTCACAAAGATTTAATAATAGATTACATGTAATATATATAGTAAATATGTCATTGTTTTTCATAATGACTCTCCCACGTTTCTGTGTCTGAAATTTCTAAATTTCTTCTTTTTTTTTCTCTCTTATGAATCTTCTCACTGCCAGAGAAGAAATTCTCCAAACTCTTTATATGAAAAAGAATGTATTTTTCCTAATGTTTTATTCCCTGGAATTCTCAAGGCTAGCCAGTTATTTATTACTGAAAACTTTTGATTTAGGTCAACAAACAGCCCTAAGCTATTGTTTTCTGTCTTATATTTTAATCTCTCTCTCTAACTTCTCAGTGCATCTCAGAAGGTGGCGCCATTTCCTGTCCTAGCTGTGAAGACGGAGGCTTCTTGTTTTTAGAGGAAAGCAGTTTCTTCACCTTGAGAATCGACAAACAACATTCCTAAGGCAATGGTAAGGATTAAACGGGCTCTGTAAAACTGTAGTGATAGCTTCACGAAGCATGTATTAAAGGGCAATTATCATCACTTCTATGAAAATTACATTATTATATTATTATCATCTTCCAAGTCAATGTCAATAAGCTTGGTATTGGTTAACTGGCCACTGAGATTAAATTGGCTCATTTTAAGTGCGAATAAATACTTCTTACTTTGCCAAATGTAATTGTTTTGCTCCAAAGATGAGATTTCAAATTGTTACTTTAATTTGGTGTGTTCCTAAGTCAAGGACAGTTAATAAATTACACTCAAATTCAGAAATGAATAATACCTTCATAGTCAAATATATTCTTTTTTTTCTGGAATACACTGACAAAATATAATGAATAATATTCATGTATCATGAAGAGGAGAGTCTAGTTGTATAGATGCTGAATTTAATTCTGTTCTTTTCTCTGGGATTGCATAATGCTTACTCTGAGGACTGAAAAAGGAAACTTCCTTCAGTGTTGGAAATTCAGCATTAACTTGATTGTGACTTGAGTATTTCTGGTGCTGTTCTTATTCTGTGAAAGTTAGTGTGTGTGTGATGTACTGGGACATCCCTTTTATATTGATTACTTCTGTTGCTGTGATGAAATAAAAAGAATATAGCAGAAGCAACTTGTATAAGAAAGATGTGGTGTGATGGTTCCAGGTGGAGGTCCGTATTGGTAGGGTAAGCATGACAGCAGGGGACCAGAGCAGGAAGGTGTCTGATCACTTTCTATCACATAGGAAGCCAAAAGAGTGAACTGAAAGTGGGACAAGACTACGAAAGTTTAAGAAACAAATGTCACCTAAAGGGAAGCCCATGCAAGGTATAAGGAGGATGCGATCAGCTTCAAGTCAAGGAGAAATGTCTTACAAGAACATTAGTCCTTCTCCACTGTGGACTCTGTCTGCTAGCCTCCAACACTATGAGATGCTAAATATCTATTTGCCATATTACCCAGTGATAAACTATATGAGCCTACCTTTGGTGACATGTTTTCCTGAGCAAGGATCAACTTTCTGAAGATTTCTTCAAACAGGGCTACTGACCAGGGATCACGAGTTCAAATACGTGAGCGTTTGGGACCATTCTCTTTCAAACTACAATACTTGTTAAAACCAGGCTTTCCTCATTCAGTGGCTTGTGTTTTCACTTCTCTTAGGCAGGTTTTCTTATGCTTAGAGAGTTATCATTGTCAAGGTGCTGGACAGCAAACAGACAAGAGAAGAGAAAATATAGATGAAATTTTTTACCATCTTCACTCTGCTTCCAGATTTTGAACTGGTGAAGATAGGCTCACATGCTCAGTTCTATTGCAGGTCATGATTCTGAGTGCAAATGACATGTTTTAGTCTATGACAACTTTATTCTGGACTGTTGTATTAATTTCTATAAGCTTAGAAACTTAGAAACAGCAATTTGGCATCTCACAAATCTCCAGACTGTGTGTTTATAAGAACTTCCTCTTCCTCTTCAATTGAAGAAAACAGAGCTAAATTGTAACACATCCTTGGAAGTAGGTCTTTTATGCAAAGAAAAGAAATGCAATATATCTAGAGAATATTATATCATCAGGAATGATTTGTTTTGGTTGATGTCTTCAATGGGATAAGCAATATCATGCTTTAAAAAAAAAAGACCTGCTTGGGTTATAGCTGGCTGCCTTCTGTTTCCCATGTTCAGCTCTTCCAGTAACATTTGTGTTTTATGAAGACACCTACAACGCTGACTTAAAACCCTATCTATTTACTCTGAATTACCACAATCACCTTTAAAACTCCCTGTCTCAAGCACTACAATCCCATTCTGAGTGCCAGAAGTTAGAGTGACAACATGTTAGAAGAAAAGAGGCACAATTTCCCCCATAAGGAATCTACTTATATTTAAAAGAGTGGCTGTCTATTGGATGGAACAGCCAGACAAGCAGTTCAAAGCATGCATTTGGGAGGAAAACAATTTTACAATGTTTTATGATGAAAGTTTAATGAGATGCTTTAATAAAATATATAAAGGTTTGCTTTGAATACAGCAGGACAGCAAAAAAAATTATAGGTAATTTGGGTGTCAACAGGAGATCAGCATCTCATGGGAGGGGGAAATGAAAAAGAGCACTATATTTGCAGATATTTGCATCTTTTCTCAGTTATCTCAATTCTGAGAAAATAAAATAATGGGATGTTTGTACTGAGTAAGTGTAACTCTGAACGTCTGCCAGGGGAGCATTTAGGAGAAATAAGGGTCCAAACTAAGATACTGTGGTGGGAGCTCTCTTCTCCCAGTATTATCTCTAGGAATTAGATTGGGCTCCACAGGAGTTTAACTAACTGCCTATTTATTTGGCTGTGGGTACGTGTTTTTCTGATGTCTTAAAGGAAATCAATATGAACCAGTTATCTAACTATGAAGGCCAATTCATATTACCCTGCATAGAAAAAAATATTGTTGAATCTCTTCCCTTTGCGTAAAATACTGTCATCTCACATAGGCAAATGCCGAAAAGAAAGTATTTTTGCATCACTGTGACTAAGTGCATGACAAAAACAAAAAGGGAAATATTTATTTTCGTTCATGGTTTTAGGAAGAGTTCAATCTGTCATGATGGGGAAGGGCCGGCTGTCGAGGTATGCTGTAGCAACAGCTTGTTCACATGGTTGTGCTAGAAAAGAGACTATCTGATTGGAACTAGTAGTGCTGTAACCTTCAAAGACCAACTTCCAGTGACCTGATCCTCCTATTTCGGTCTACCTCTTAACGGCTCTAGTCTTCACAAGAACGTTGTAAGCTGAGGACTAAGCAGTAAACACTGAAAGAATGCAAGCCTATGGAGAACACATCAGACTCAAACTATAACACATGCACGCTCGCACAGAGGTGAGCTAAAAGTCTTACCTCAGCCTCTCTAATATAAAAACTATGTTCAAGTAGTTTCCACCGCATCATCTGGAAATCTACACATTTGCCAGAACATTTGCACCATGATTTAATTTTTTTAGAAGATCTTATTCATCTTAGCTTTGACCTACCTAAGAAAATCCTCTACTCGATTCTGTAAATGAGTTGTTTCTTATAGCAAACATATAGAATTTTAAATTGTGATTTAAGTACATCACATTAAGATCTTTGTGCTGCATTCCAGGAAGGTTATTCTTGATTGTTCAAACAAACAGAAAGTGATTGCTACAGTGGTCTGTTTAATGTGGAACAGCACTGTCAGATAGAACATTCAGGAACAGTGGGAAACTTCTACGAGATCTGCACTATCTAGGTGCACTATGCATTCACCAAACATTTGCTTAGAGCCTCATTTAGCCCATTTAATGTGTTGGACGTTGGAAAGAAAATAGCAAACACAGTGTAGCCATTTTTCTTAAGAATCAGAAGAGCTGTTTGATCAGAATTGCTGATCAAAAGATGTAGCCCAGCAATTAGAATACCTGAGCATGATTTCTGAGTTTCACAGAGCTAACTAACGAGCTGTGTGCTAGAGGTCTGGAGAATGGCTTATAGTAAATTTCAATTACTTTTTATAGTAAACATATCCTTACTCTTTATTTTTTCAAATAAGGAAAAGTATAGTAAATAACAAAAAAACATACAGAATCCCGTAGAATCAATACAGACAGATTGTTTAACTTCGAAAAGTTATGTGCTTTATGCTTTCTTTATACTGCTGGCCCAAATAGACATCCAACATTTCTTTAAGAAGTGTTTTGGATTCAGCATGGTATTATACAGCTTAATCCCAGTATTCAATATGCAAAATGAGGCAAATCTCTATGAGTTCAAGGCTAAGTCTAAGTAGTGAGCTCTAGGCCAGCCACGGCTAAATAGTCTCAAAACCAGAAAACAAATAACCAAACCAAAACACAACAAAAAGGAAGTGTTCCAGAATTGCTGGTTTTGATACTATAAAAACCAAGGACATTTCCAGTCTGATAAGTCATGATCTTCCTTCATGCTTCCCTACATACCTAAGTGCTTTGTTGGTTCTTAGTATATACATGGAGATCCATTGTGCTATGGTTTTCTTTCACAATGTACATTTGTCATTATTCTATCAAATATCATAGGCTCAGATAGGACACATCATATTGAAGCACTGCTTCAATTTACAAGATTTATCCTCCCTTGCTGGGAAGCAGAAGTTCCAACATTTTCCCTGTATTTTCTTGAGAGGACATTTATGCTTGTCTCTAGTCACAGTGCCTAAGGTCATCTTTCTACTTTTCCTGTCAGTTGTCTAAATGATCTACTCATATAGCATGCAACTCACTAGTCAACATGATCATTTTTTAAGAAACGAGAGGAATGTTAAGCTCATTGACATGTTTACTTGGGCAGAATCTTCTTTATCAAGGTATCTATTTCTATCTATCTATCTGTCTATCTATCTCCCTCTGTGTTTGTATAATAACATGTTATCTATATTATGTAAATGAACTGAATTCTAACCAAATATATATGCATAAATATGCATTTACTCGAAGTCTAATGCAAAATGGAAGTTGCTTGCCTGAATAGTTACTGAAAGAAATCTCTCTCATACTGATATCCAATACTTGAACAAATATATTCATATATCGGTATGAATTGGTTTTTTCATCTTTTTGATATTGGGAACATAGTATTTAAGAATAAATTCACTTTTATTCCACTTTACAGCTTTCCCTTAGTACTTGTTGCTTTAAGGAGCAAGCAAGTTTGGGGAGCTCTGTTCTTGAGTTTTGCAAAACTATATGATGCAAAACTCTACTGAAGCAGACACTTTTCTACAGTCATTTCCTAAAAATAGAAAATATGAGCAAGAATCAAAAGTAAACACAAAGCACAGATAGTAAAAGCAAACTCTGAATGTTAGAAACTAAATTTCTAGGAAACAAAGATGCAACAAGCAAAGACAGAAAAAGAACAAGCATGTATGTATTTTTGGCACCTCTAATGTCAGGAAGGAAGAGGAAAGAAGATTAAGTTTGTAACAGCTTCCTTATCTGTGAGCTTACAAACAGTATTATATTTGATTTACATATGAATACTAGCTATTACTAGTGCCTATCCTACTTCAACACATGACATGGGCTACATTAGGAGGATCTCTTGGGTTTCTCACATAGTTTCAGTGAAACTTATCAAGATAGAAGATTATTCTCATTTTTAAAAGGGAGATTTAAAAGCCACATTCTCCTCAATGGCTAGTCTCCTGAGTTAACAGCAAGTTCATGTACACTGAGGTGACAAATTCCCCCTTAAAACAATAGTATTATTTCTGGGCAGTGGTAGTCCCCACCTTTAATCCCAGTGCTGGGAAGGCAGAACTAGGAGGATATCTGGAGTCTGGGTTTACAGAGCTAGTTGAGAGCCACAGGCAGCCAGATAGACAGCATTGGCAACATATACCAATGTGGTTTGAGGTATGCCCCCCACAACCACTTCCTAATAGTGTGACTGAGAGTAAGCTGGGCTCAGCTCATTTCTACCCACAGTGAAATGGTGTACTAGATATAAATGCTGTCCTTTCACTAGAGTATACGGTAATACATGCCAATAAAAACAGTTCACAAAGAAATGGAGTGTGGGTGGGGGGAAATCTCCCAAAGACTCACCACTCTCCATTGTAACCATGGATTTGGGAGGTTTTCTGAGAAGCAGAATTTGTACTGAGTGAGAGAGACAATACTCTTTCAAGTTGTTCCCTGTCTAAATCATCCCCTGCATGTGGGTACCTCCACTTTGCCCATGGTTCACCATGTAGTCATGGTGGTAGGTGGAAATTTTCATCAAGCATCTGTTATAAAATGAAAAAAAAAGGAACAGGGGTTGTGTATATGACAGATATGTTGGAGATTTATAATAAAAATATGACTTATCTATATTAAGGGAGAAAGAATGCATTCCATGACCTAAGAGGCTTATGAGATGTTACAGCTTAGTAAGATCTGATCAAGAAAACAAAAATTCCATTATCTTTGACAGCAAACAATCTTGTAGGCATGGAGAAAAGCAGGAAAGAAAGTATACAGGGAAACTAGTGTCTTTATATGTTAACCTTATTGCTGTAGTTTCAGATATAAATAACATTGGTTCTTCTGAAAAGCTGGTGGAGATAACAACTGATTATTTACTTTGTTTTATATGTTTTAAAAAATTAAATATAACATTTATACCCTACCCTTTTTTCCAACTTCTCTTCCCTTATATTCATTGCTTCTTTTTCTTTAATTATTGTTTCTTGTGTGTGTGAATGTGTGTGTGTGTGTGAGCGCGCACGTGCGTGTATCCATAAGTATGTAAATACAAGCTTCTGAGTCTGTTTTGTATTGTGTAAATGTATACGACTTCAAGGTTGACCACTTACTATTGGATAATCAATCAAGGAGCCAATCCCTGGGAAAGACTACTTCTGTTCTCAGAATCCATTGGCTTCCTGTAGTTATTTGTCTAATGGTAGGGCCCTGTGAGATTTGCCCTTTCTGTGTTAGCATGTCTATTTTTTTCATTTTCTTCATTTTTTAAAATATTTTATTTCTTTACAATACAGGTGTCATCCCCTTTCTTCATTTCCCCTCCCTACAACCCCCTATCGCATCCCCCCTTCTCCTTTATGCTTTTATACCACTGTAATTACATGCATGTATTAAGGTCAGCTCTAGGTTGAGGGACTAGCAATACAATAGATGCAAATAGTCAAGAATCAAACAAGACAATAAACACAAATATTCAAAGAAAAAGCAGGGCATTAAACTCAGTTATGTGAGCACTCTCATGATCACTGTTTCTAAGGGCTTATCAGGATGACCAAAGTATCTGAACCTACTTCCCTGTCCTAGCCCAAGGTAATTTTCATGTCTGAAGCCTACTTCCTTGTTCTAGCCTAAAATTTAAATTCCTGTCTGAAATTACTTCTTTGTTCTAGCCTAATATTTAGGTTCCTGCCTGAGATTACTTCTTTGTTCTAGCCTGAGATTTAGATTCCCACCTGAAATTACTTCTTTGTTTCAGTCTAATGTCAGATTCCTGCCAAGCAGCCCATTTCTTTGTCCTTGGCCCATGTCAAATTCTTGCCAAGCAGCCCCAAAGGCTCTCTGCCTCTCCCCTTTTTTATTTCATTAACAAGACTGAGCCTGTCTTAGCTCATTCTAATAAGATTGTCTTCCTTACCCATCATGGAATATGCATTATCAAAAACAATGCGTTTATATCTTAGGTTGGTAAGGCTCTGTGCAGAATCTTACCCATCCTTGGCTTGCCAGTCTGTTAATTTAATAACTCTGTCTGGGAGTCCATTTTCAGGTTCAAGCCATGTACTTTGGCTGCCAACATGCTGATGTTGTTGAAGAAAAGCTTTAACACAATGGGCAGGAATAAAAGTATTTCCAGAACAAAAATGGCTAGCATGATCAAGCTATATATGCCATTTTTGAAGTTTGACCAAAGTAGAAATATTGACCTCAGGCTATAGGTAATTTTATCTGGGTATCTACCACATCAATGCTCCGTAAAACACCATTCTTGAAATTCATAAGCTCCCTATATGGTTAAAACATCCTGAGAGGTGTTAGAATTATACCAAATACACTGCACTTGTCATTAAACTTCTTCCTAATTATAATGACCACCACTGTTAATTTTATAACTAACACAACTCCAATGGTATTTGACATGACACTCAAGATGGCTCTTTACCCTTAAATTCTGAACCTCCTTCCAATAATTTGAATAGGATAAAGAGCATCAATCCGTTCTTCCAAATGCCTGTCTAAATATTAATGCCTATCCTCTTGTGTATTCAACATGTTGGTAATATTTTTTTGATAAACTATTAACAAAAGTAGCTGTCTTAACTTCTTGTGTCAAAGCAATTGCAGAAGCAGTGGTGCTAGCAATTAATGTAATTAAAGCTGTTATATCAGCAATAATCAAACCCACAGCCCTTTTGCTTCTGCTTAAAATCTGATTCATTTCTTCCAGTACTTGCGAGCTACTTTTAGATTATCAAGGTTCTGTGATACTCAGAGCACTAAAATAAAATCTGGTTGATTGACCTCCAGAACTGACATGCTGGATTTCAAAACACAAACACAATTAGAAAGTGTACAATCAATGCAACTTACAATAAATACTGTTGAAGAAATCAAAGTAATTTTAACTTGACTATTAAAAGAGCTTTAACACATGTGCTAACACCTATTTGAAATCCAGATCCTGCCCTAACTTTATCTCTTGCTAGCATAAAAACACAGAAAAATAGCAAAGCAGCAGCTAATTTCCATATATGTCTCTGAAAATGTCCAGAATGAGACTTCCAAATGAAGACTGTTATTTCCAACATTGGATTGATTTCTAGAGCAGTCCATGATTGAGTCTGAATAACTGGTCACATTTAAGAATACTACATGAGTCATTATAACTTCTCTTTTTGATTCTCTGTTCCACAAGGTCTAAGAACTGCAGGCAAGGCAGCTTGTTCCATCAGGGGTACAGGTAAGCAAAGATGGGTTGGGAACATATTTGTAATTCAGCTTCCCAGTCATCATTGGTACTCAGCAAGCTCACAAGTCAGCATCATTCTTTGTCCTGGCATCAGCATGTCTCACCCATCACTCTGGTGGCCACCATGGTCCTTCAGCATCCTGGAGAATAAACACAAACATATCCTCTTCCTCATATTTAATACCTGATCAGGATCATGCCATATGCCAGTAAGTGAATTCTTCCCTTTCACCTATGCATAAGTATGCCTAGTTGTAGAGTGCCATAGACACTCAGCAGAAAGTTCTTTGGCATCCAAATTTAAAAAAAAAAAAGAAACAAAACAAAACTTTAAAATAAAAAATAAAAAGAATACGGTTTAAATAAATTTGTGATGTACAGGGGTATATCTCCCCATTTTTATTTTGTGAAGATGTTTAAAAGTTCCATGGGCCAGTTTCACAGTCTCTTGTCTTTGATAATTATAAGGAATCCCCATAATGTGGGTAATGTTAAATTGCTGCTAAAGAGTTTCAAATATTTGACTCCCATAGCCAGTTCCATTATTTGTTTGTTTGTTTTTTCTTTTTCTTTTTTTTATAATTGGGTATTTTATTTATCTACATTTCCCCATTCCTGAACCTCAGAAATCCCTTAACCCATCCTCCCTCCTCCTATTTCTATGAGGGTGTGCCCCCTCCCACCCACCCACTCTCACCTCCCCTCCCTCGAATTTCCCCTAACTGGGGCTCCAGCCTTCAAGGGACCAAGGCCCTCCTCTCCCACTGATGCCCGACAAGTCGATCCTCCTCTACAAGTACAGCTAGAGACATGGGTCCCTCCATGTGTTTCCAGGCTAGCTGTTTAGACCCAGGGAGCTCTGGTTGGTTGGTATTGTCGATTGCCACAAGCCCCTTTGACTCCTTCAGTCTTCTAACTTCTCCACTGGGAACCCTGTGGTCACTGTGATGATTAGCTGTGAGCATCTACCTCTGGATATGTCCGGCTCTGGCAGTGCCTCTCAGGAGACAGGTATATAAGGTTTCTGTCAGCATGCACTTCCTGACATCCACAACAGTGTTTGCATCTGGAATGGATCTTTAGGTGGGACAGTCTCTGGATGGTCTCTCCTCCAGTTTCTGCCCCACACATTGTCTCATATTTGCTCCTGTGAGTATTTTGCTACTCCTTCTAAGAAGGACCAAAGCACCCACACTTTGGTCTTTCTTTTTCTTGGGCTTCATGTGTTCTGTGAGTTATGTTTTGGGTATTGTGAGATTTTGGGTTAACATACACTTATCAATGAGTGCATACCATGAGTGTTCTTTTGTGATTGAGTTACCTGACTCAGGATGATATTTTCTAGTTCCATCCATTTGCCTAAGAATTTCATGAATTCATTGTTTTAATAGCTGAGTAATACACCATTATGTAAATGTACCACATTTTCTGTATCCATTCCTCTGTTGAAGAACATCTGGGTTCTTTCCAGCTTCTAGCTTTTATAAGTAAGGCTGCTATGAACATAGTGGAGCATGTGTCCTTGTTATATGTTGGACCATCTTCTGGGTATATGCCCAGGAGTGATATCGCTGGATCCACAGGTAATACTATGTCCAGTTTTCTGAAGAACCACCAGACTTATTTCCAGAGTGGTTGTATAAGCTTACAGTACAATGGAGGAGTGTTCCTCTTTCTCCACATGCTTGCCAGCATCTGCTGTCATCTGAGTTTTTAATCTTAGCCATTGTGAGTGGTTTGAGGTGGAATCTCAGAGTTGTTTTTATTTGCATTTCCCTGATGACTAAAGATGTTGAACATTTCTTAGGTGCTTCGCGGCCATTCGATATTCCTTAGTTGAAAATTCTTTGTTGAGCTCTGTACCCCATTTTTAATAGGGTTATTTGATTGTCTGGAGTTTTTTTTATATTTTGGATATTAGCCCTCTATCAGATGTAGGATTGGTAAAGATATTTTCCCAATCTGTGGGTGGCCATTTTGTCCTATTGACAATGTCCCTTGCCTTACAGAAGCTTTGCAATTTTATGAGGTCCCATTTGTCAATTCTTGATCTTAGAGCATAAGCCATTTGTGTCTTGTTCAGGAACTTTCCCCCTGTGCCCATGTGTTCAAGGCTCTTCTTGACTTTCTCTTCTATTAGTTTCAGTGTGTCCATTTTTATATGGAGGTCCTTGATCCACTTGGACTTGAGTTTTGTACAAGGAGACAAGAATGGATCGATTGCATTTTCCTACATGCTGTCCTCCAATTCAACCAGCACCACCAGTTGAAAATGCTGTCTTTTTTCCACTGTATGGTTTTAGATCCTTTGTTAAAGATCAAATGACTGTAGGTACGTGGGTTCATTTCTGGGTCTTCTATTCCATTGATCTTCTTGCCTATCTCTGTACCAATACCGTACAGTTTTTATCACTATTGCTCTGTAGTACAGCTTGAGGTCAGAGATGGTGATTCCCCCAGATTTTCTTTTATTGTTGAGAATAGTTTTTGCTATCCTGGGTTTTTTGTTATTCAAAATGAATTTGAGAATTGCTCTTTCTATCTCTGTGAAGAATTGAGTTGGAATTTTGAAGGGGATTGCATTAAATCTGTAGATTGCTTTCAGCAAGATGGCCATTTTTACTATATTAATCCTGCCAATCCATGAGCATGGGAGATCTTTCCATCTTCTGAGATCTTCTTTGATTTCTTTCTTCAAGGACTTGAAGTTCTTGTCATACAGATCTGTCACTTGGTTAGTTCACACTGAGGTATTTTATATTATTTGTGACTATTGTGAAGGGTGTCATTTCCCTAATTTCTTTCTGAGCCTGCTTATTCTTTAAGTAGAGGAAGGCTACAGATTTGTTTGAGTTAATTTTACATCCAGCCATTTTGCTGAAGTTGTTTATCAGGTTTAGGAGTTCTCTGGTGGAAGTTTTGGGGGTCACTTAAGTATACTATCATATCATCTGCAAATAGTGATATTTTGACTTCTTCCTTTCCAATTGTTACCCCTTTGATCTCCTTTTGTTGTCTAATTGCTCTGGCTAGGACTTCAAGTACTATATTGAATAGGTAGGGAGAGAGTGAGCAGCCTTGCCTAGTCCCTGATTTTAGTGGGATTGCTTCAAGTTTCTCTTCATTTAGTTTGATGTTGGCTACTGGTTTGCTGTAAATTGCTTTTACTATGTTTAAGTATGGGACTTGGATTCCTGTTCTTTCCAAGACTTTTACCATGAAGGGGTGTTGAATTTTGTCAAATGTGTTCTTAGCATCTAGTGATATGATCATGTGGTTTTTTTCTTTGAGTTTGTTTATATAGTGGATTACATTGATTGGTTTCCATATATTGAACCATCCCTGCATTCCTGGGATAAAGCCTACTTGATCATGGTGGACGATCATTTTGATGTGTTCTTGGATTTGGTTTGTGAAATTTTTTTAAAATAATTTATTTATTTTTTCTCAAATCGTAAGTCATTCACACAGGTGTGGTTTGTGAGAATTTTATTGAGTATTTTTGCATCGATATTCATAAGGGAGATAATCCCGGCTTGAGCTGCTGCTCCAGTTTATGAGTCAGGGACTAGCAAGAGAGAGATTGGGGATGGAAGGGCAAGAGATGTGAAGAATGGAGACAAGACAGTCTGTTCAAGTCCTGTTTACTAAAAGGAAATCATGGGTATATATACACTTTACCCTGTGCCTTGTAGCTGGGGGCATTAAACAATAAAAAAAGATATGTGAGAAAAATAAGATGTTTATCAGAGTGTGCTCAGCTGTTGTAGGCTGTTGAAAACAAGTCTCTTCTCAGGCTATATGGCTCGAGATGGCTGCAAAGATGATAGCCGCTTTCTGCTAGGAGTTGGCTCCCAACAGGAGATTGGTCTGAAGTTCTCTTTTGTTGTCGGGTCCTGGTGTGTTTAGGTATGAGCGAAATTGTGGCTTCATAAAATGAATTGGGTAGTGTTCCTTCTGTTTTTATTTTGTGGAATAGCTTATATTAGGTCTTCTTGGAAGGTCTGATAGAATTCTGCACTAAAATCATCTGGCCCTGGGCTTTTTTTGGTAGGGAGATTTTTAATGACTGCTGCTATTTCTTTAGTGGTTATAGGACTATTTAGATAGTTTATCGGATCCTGATTTAACTTTGGTGTCTGGTATCTGTCTAGGAAATTGTCCATTTTATCCAGATTTTCCAGTTTTGTTAAGTATAGGCTTTTGTAGTAGGATCTGATGATTTTTTGAATTGCCTCAGTTTCTCTTGGTATGTTTCCATTTTCAGTTCTGATTTTATTAATTTGGATACAATCTCTGTGCCCTCTGGTTATTCTGGCTAAGGGTTTATCTATCTTGTTGATTTTCTCAAAGAACAAATTCCTGGTTTTGTTGATTCTTTGTATAGTTCTTTTTGTTTCTACTTGGTTGATTTCAGCCCTGAGTTTGATTATTTCCTGCCTTCTACTCCTCTTGGATGTATTTCCTTCTTTTTGTTCTAGAGCTTTCAGGTGTGCTATCAAGCTGCTAGTGTGTTCTCTCTCTCTCTTTTTGTAGGCACTTAGAGCTGTGTGTTTTCCTCTAAGCACTGCTTCATTGTGTCCCACAAGTTTTGGTATGATGTGTCTTCATTTTCATTAAATTCTAAAAAGTCTTTAATTTCTCTCTTTATTTCTTCCATGATCAAGTTATCATGAGTAGAGCATTGTTCAGTTTCCATGTATATGTGGGCTTTTCATTGATTTTATCATTATTGATGACCATCCTTAGCCTGTGGTGATTAGCGTGTCTATTAATGTCCTTGTACAAACATTATTCAGGCTGCCCTACATCTCCTTTATATTGTCCTCTGCCTCTCAACTAAAGCCTCTCACCCTGTTTTTCCCATTTTCCTATCATAAACAAGTGATTACTCTCCCTTTGAGGACTGAGGGAAGGGAGAGAAAGAATCATAAACCAGACTGTACAGGAGCCTCATTATTGGGTCCAATGATGGCCCACTGAACCTTAGGCACTGGTCCATTTTATAGCATGCATGGATTTATCCATCCGTGTTGTCACTGACTGTTGTGCTATGAACTAGAAATGGGGGTTGACAAGGAACAGGAACTAGTCCTTTATGCAATTGGAGTGGCAATCCCTTTTATTCAGAAAGAAGGAAAAGATACCAGGGAGGGAGTGCTTTGTTTCAACATTTTCAAACTTTAAATTGCCTAATAGTTTCCAGTAAGTACCAGGCTGTACTTCACTTTTTCTCCATACAATTTTGAATAAATGACAAGTAAGAGTGCTAAGGCAGACTTGCCACAGAATTGAATCATCTGGATTGGGAGGCAAGTTAAAGTTTTTAAAGAATTCCAGATTATCCATCAAGGAAAATAAAAACATGATGTGATGTAGCCAACCTCTTACTGTTTGCCTTTTCATCTGTAGTCCATGTATTTAAAGGCTAGTGTTATAACTAACACTGGGGTTTGAACATATGAGAGCTCACTCCATTCTCCTCCCTCTTAGTGAATTCCCATTCCAAATGTAGTATAGCACTGTAGTTCAGGTTATCTTCCAGAATCCAAGTTTTTCCATCTCCAGGTTTATCTTGAGATCATACTATATTGCCATACTGAAGGTGAAAGAATTAAGCAGCCTGGGACAGGTGAGAACTAGGGGAGGATAATATAGTGAGTAGGTTAATTTAACCTAAGTAATTAATGGAAAAAAAAACCTATGGAAACCTACTAGTTAGCAAGCTGGTTTCAAAATACTGCTTAAAGAGAGGACAAACTGGATTACCACTCATGGGTGGACAATATTGCTTCCAGGAGGCATGGGCTAGTAAATTAATATTGCAAAGGCATGGAATACCTCAGTGGTTACTCATTGTAGCTACATGATAAAACTCTGTTACTGAAATCCCCACACATTTTGCCTGCAGGATATAGATCCCAAACTGATCAGGAAACTTCAGGAAAGAGCAGTTGTTAGGAAGCAGACATTTACACTGCCTCACGAATCTTCAGCTCATCTGAGTGTTTCACAGAAGCCAAACAATGCGGGCAAGGGTTTTTCATATTCAGTCTTCTTACAAAGATAGACAGCCATTAAAGGTCTTCCCTTTGAATAGATATATTCCTGGCACATTTTCTGCAGAGTGTTAAAACCAACAAAAACAAACAACATAACATAAGCCTAAAACAAGCAGGAATCACTAATGATGTGATGACCATGGCATGCAGTCTTTGAAGCTCCCCACTCTGAGTGTGAGCAGGAAGAAGAGGAATTTAAACAGTGAAGCAGAAACAGCCCAGCTTGCAGGCACCAAAGTGATTTGTATTCTTATCTTAAAAGACAAGCTGACTTCCTGGGAGATGCAAACATAACTAAAGTGTAGTGCTAGTGTGGAAAAGCCCCAAACAGTAATTACTGAACCAATCACTCTTGAAGTAACATTCAGAAATCAGTCAGGTATAAACCGTTCTAATCCCAGAACCTACACATTCTGGTTTTGACAGAAAAAAAAAAAAAAGTGTGTGTGGGGCAATTTAGCAAGATGAACACTTTAATCAGTCACTTAATGGATCAATTAAAGTGGAACACAGTACTTTTGTATTTACATTTTTAAAGATTCTTTGTCATGATGAGACGACAATATGAGATCTACATTTTAAGCAAAATTTCAGGAGCACAGTAGAATATTGTTAACGTTGGCTAGTAGGTCTCTAGAACTTGCTCATATAGTGCCTGCAGCTCAAGACTGTTGATAAAAATCTGTTTCTTTCTCCCCTAGTCTCTGCCAAATGAACTTCCTCTGATTCTGTGGGTTGAATGTTTCAGAGCTTCATGCAAGTGGAGCTGTACGGTACTTGTTCTCCTAGAACAGATATTTTACTTAGCATAATGCCTTCTATGTTCAGCATGGCACAGCTTCCTTCTTTCTAAAGACTAATTAAGGTTTCCATGCATATATGCTGTGATTTCCTATCTGCTCATTCATGGACAAACATGTCAGTCATTTCCATATCTTGGCTCCTATAAATAATGGTTTAATGAGCTTGAGCATTGTTGTTTCTTTGTTATTCTAATTCCCTTGAAACTATATCTATGAGGACTGTCACAAAATAAAGCAACAGCCTTTCTAATGTTCCACAGTGGTCACACAGCCTTCCATTTCTCTCAAGCAGTACAGGAGCTCCATTCTTCCACATGTTCATTGACACTTTTTATTGTCTTATTTGGGATACATCTTAGTCACCGAATGAGGGAATATCTTAGTGTGGTTCTGATTAGCATGTCCCCGATGATTACTGATGTTGTACACACTTCTCATATATCAGTTAGCCATTTGTATGTCTTTTCTGAATAAACATCTATTCAAACCCTTTACCCATTCTTTTTGTTTTTGATGAAAAGCAAACATTCTTACTACACATAGCACAGACTGTAATGCAGCTTGGCAGGATGCCTCCAGAGTGACATGAAGGGTAAGTACCTCAAGTCAATTGGAGTTAAGGCCTTTCTGCCTGGTAGACTTCCCACATTCTGGAAAAGTAACCAAGAAATGAAGCAACCCTGAAACCCTGAAAAGACACAACCACCTCAGGGTGATGTATAAATCCTATGAGAACCCAATAGTGATGTCACTGTCCTACAATGGCACAGGTCACAAGGTCATACCAGGGAAGGGAAGCTCAGACTGTACAAGGCTTTTTTTTTCATGCTTAAAAACAGCATGAATTTGTTAGAAAAACCACAAACCAGAATGAGTAAAGAAATGAAAAACAAATCTATGCAGCATTTATAAATGTATCTCTTAGCCAACTGAGCTAAAATATATATCTGTTTCTAGTTTATGTGCAGATGAGAAAGATATGGACATGGTTTAGAAAGAATCCTCTCATTAGAGTACATTATTAAAGCCCAAGTTTTGAGTTTGATGCCCCTGTGGGCTGATGAGCTTCCGATAGGAGAAAACCTTACATCTTCATAGCTATATAGTGCACTTCTTAACCCTTTGACAATTTTTAAAGATTTATTTATTTTTATGAGTGCTCTATTTGCATGAGTACCTGTATGACAGAAAGGGACATCAGATTCTGTTATAGATGGTTGTGAGCCACAGTGTGGTTCCTGGGACCTCTGGAAGATCAGCCAATGCTCTTAACCACTCAACCATCTCTCCAGCCCATCCCTGTAAGCATCTTTAAAAGTGTTCTGTTTGTCATAAGAGGGACTATGGAATACTCCATTCATAGGACAGCAAAGTACATATGACACTGCTGAAGGAGTCAGCTTCCTGTCCTGTTGTGGGATGGACATGTTAAATGTACACGACATATAGTATGTGCATGTCCTTCATATGATGAACAGCACAGATCTTAATGTACTGACTGTCAAGGAGAGTACAGAATCCTGTCAGGAGAGCAGAATGAAGCAAGGTACCACCACTTCCAGGTGACTTTCCCTCCATTCTCACACAGCTTTAGGTTAGATGTTTGAAACCCTCATAGCATAATGCAGAAATCAAAATAAAGCAATTTTATGAAGCGGCAGGAAGCCATAATGCTAGCAGTGTTTTACCTACCATAAATTAGGTGTCATACATAAATTTCAGACCGTAAGCAACAGTTATGAAGAGCTTATTGTCCATTTATTTTTTTAAAGGGGGTAAATAAATTCTGGAAATGGAAATTGTCCTCAGACTTGCCTGTATTCCTACCATGTAACAAGGTGAGATGGACATGCTAAATCAACATGGCATGTGCATACTATATACATGTGCTTTCCAGAGAGTACATATTAGTGCCATTAACTCTGTAAGACAGGATGGCTTTGAACTCAGAGATCTGCCTGCCTATGCCTTCCAAGTGCTAAGATGAAAGAAGTACCACCACCACCCAACAGAGTTTTTTTTTCTTCAAGAATACAAATCACAAAATTTAGTTTATATGAATTGTTTTTGCAAAACAATACAATTCCCCTAAATCAAAACAAAAGAAAATGCTAATTGTCTTCTTCTAAAATGGAAGGCATCCATGTTCAGCCATGTGACTGGAAGAGAGGAACCTCATTCTATTTAGTGAACACATGGCTGGAAAGGTTGAGGACAGAGTTGATAATATCTGTCCTGGCTTCCCTGCTTCAGAGCAAGGAGAAGAGTTTCCTGTAGTTCTAGTGGAGCTCTCTGAGCTCCCAACTTAAGGATCCCTCCGATAAACCTACTGAGTTTTCTATGGGTGGTAAATTCCTTAACAACAAATTTTACAGACTGAATCCCATCTTTGTGAAGATACTTAGTACACCATGATTAATGTAGATGGTCACACCCACTTCTGTTTTGTAGGCTCCAACGTGAACACTGTGTGATATATGTGTAGCACATATCATTTATGACGATAAGAAAAACTTGCCTCTATCTCTTCTCAGGACCTCATCGGGATAAGGGTTGAGGTGCCAGGGTGTCTGTAGTTTTACTGACTCCCTGTTCCTATGTCCCAGCTCAAGTATTTGTCTTAAGGGTCTTGATCCAGAGATGATTTGAGTTCTCTTGACAATGCTCAAAGGGCAAGCTTCAAGAACAGCATAAAGCACCACCTAAAACACTGGCCTTGTCTTCCTGGATGGGAACTGCTGGTGTTTAGTTTAGTGGCTTAGCTACTCCGAATATAGTAAAAACCAAAGGGTATCATCTAAAAACAATAACTCAAAATGATAAAAACACAGGCTGGGAGAAAAGAGGTAAGGGCTTTATAGAAGGTGTTAGTATAAAAGCAACCACTGAGTAAAATGCTTTCTAAAGCTAAGAGGCATTTATATAAAGAACGTAAAATGATCGTACATGGAAAACTGACAGAAAATACACTGTATAGAGTGAACAATTCACAAAACAAAGTATGAATGTTCATAAACCACATAAATTATGTCAACAAAAGTGTTTCCCCTTCTCATTCAAAAGAAACTTTTTTTTTTTTTGGTTACTAGCGGAACTCCATGCCATAATGAAGAGGCGTGTCTTAAGCAAAGTGATCAGGATGTGCTGAAAATAGAGGAAGAGGCAGTTATACCAAGTTACACAGAAAGAAAAAGGAAATGAAGTTTGAAATATCATACCAGAAAAAGTACAGTTCATATCCTTATTTAGAAATGAAGTGCATACACACACACACACACACACACACACACACACACCTTCCATAACTCAAATCAGGAAAGAATAGAACAGACTGATAACAAAGTTCTATCTGTATTTCTGTGCACTGTAACATGCTGCCTAATCTCATGAGGCAGCAGCCAGATGCAGGCTAGTATGCACCATTGTAAAACCATGGCAGATCACAGAGCAAACATATAAGCAATGATATGGAAGCAAAGTAAACAAATCAGGGCTTCTGTGCATATGTATTCATTCACAGCATACAGACTCATGTTTACACTGTATAGATTATACGTACTGATGTTCATGATGTTGCTGGGTGATGTTCACCCAGCAAATAACACGGGAAACTATCCATCTCAAGGAGAAAGATTAAACCAACCACTATTGTCTGGCTATAGTACAACTAAATTAGAAAAATGAAACAAGAGTTGGTGTGGTATCAACTGTAATCCAAACACAGTTCAGAAGCAAGAGGATCAAAAGTTCAAGGTCACTCTCAGGTATATAGTAAGTTTGAAGCCAGCCTGGATTCCATAAGATTCTGTCTTAAAGACTAACAACAACAAAGCACCTTGAAAAGTAAAAGAAAAACAAAAAGCATTATCTTCCAACTAGAATTTTTGAAAGTCTCCATGATAAGGGAGACAACAAAGCAATTAGTGTAGAAATTTCTGAAAAGAAAAATGAAGCCCTACATGTTACAGTCAACAGAGACCCTTAAACCAGAAATCAGAGAATAATATCTCATCTTAAGTAAGCATGTTTATAGACATATACAAAGAAGTTGTACCAGTTTGTTCTTTTAGCAGAATGATTTCTGGTGTTGTACATTTGTCACAATTTCACTTTTCTTTATGGCTGCATAAAATTTCCCTGGACAGATGCACCCCATGTTCAGCCAAATGGGTACCTGGCTGGTTCCATTTTTGGATATCATGAGTAATGCAGTCATAACTGCTGGTGTTCAAGTTTCTCTATGTTATGTCAGTTTCTTTGGGTTAATAACCAACAGTGGTAGAGCTAGAGATATGGTGGTTTTATTGGATACTTAAGAACCTCCATAATGATTTCCGTAGTGGCTGCCCAGGTTTATATTCCTACCAGCAATGATTTCTTAGAAATCACAGTTTTCCAGTATTGATTTGCTAAAAAGACACATTTAAACAGAACAATTTTCTTAGACAGAAAAAAGAAGTTATCAATGAATTAACTCTTATGTTCCTATAAGAGTCAAGTAGTTTCACAAGGAGACCGTGCCATGTTTCCAAACATCAAGTAATCTCAATGATATTAAAATTGTTCCCAGAAGCATAAAAGAGATATAAAACAAAAATCAGCTTTCCATATTCTTATCAAAAACAAGTACTACTCCATTATCTAAATTTTTGTACTTGAGAGCATAAAGTATAAATTTCATAAAGTTAACACACAAAATTAAAACTATACACCAACACATTTGAATTTTGGAGCAAACACTGGAGAAATGTTAGTAAATTTGTCATTAGCATTGTAATAAATGTAAGACTATGGCCAAATGGGATTCGTTCGAAGAATGTAAAAGTTATTTAATATCAGGGAATTAATTTAATTTTTCATATTAATAGGTTTGCTAGAAATTTTGCATATCTCCATTCATGCAGAAATTTCTTGGAAAACGTAGATAATCTATTCCTGATAATATCTAATAAAAATACAAACCAAATTTACTTATACATATGTTTTGGTACTTACCATAATTCTTTTATTTAATGGATGAACTGGAAGATTGTCCCCAAAGCAAGGACTGACAGTGTTTTCATTGCTATCTAATGATATAGGAGAGGCTTCTAAATAATAGCTTTGTGCTTCCAAATGTGGGTGATCACACATGAAATTATTTTATAATTATCCACTAAGTGTGTGTGTGTGTCTGTGTGTGTGTGTGTGTGTGTGTGTGTGTGTGTGTGTTGGGCACACTTTTGAATATATATTTCATAATAAAATGGTAAAACATGCTCTACAATACAAAGATACACACATACATTTAAAGGATCTATTTGATGTAATTTATGTTCTGTTGTACATCTCAGATTCATGGCTGATGGGTCCAAAATCAGACATAGTAAGGAAAAGAGGTGCCACAGATTCAAAATGGGCAGCAGCATTGATATATAAAATGGTCTGTGGTCTTTTTTATTGCTAGTTATAAAAATTTACATCAGTAGCAGATGATCTATTGCCAAAAAGAAAGGCACTAACATTCTTAAGATTTAACGTGAAACTTAGATTTGCAGGTCATAAACAATGAAAGTTAAAAATGGGTTTTAGCTCTGGCATTTAGGGAGCCTGAAGCTCATTGCTATTACCCTTAAAAGTTGGACAAATTGAAAAGCAACACTTTTTCTTTAGGCTGCCACAGAACTGAGAGCTTGTAGAGCAGGGAATGCATCATCATGAAATGGATGAGGCAGGCAAGCTAAGGAGTCACAGTGAGATGTGTCTGCCTCACCCTGATGCCACTGAAAATAGGAGCTGATAGCCCTTTGAACTACATTTCAACAGCACATCTGGTTTTCAACAATGTATAATGAAGGCAAGTAAAACGGCTGGAGAGAAAAATCGTCAGTGCCAGATACAGATGATGTAAATACTGGGGTTACCTAACAGAGTACTCATCTCATGGTTTTAGTGAATTCTGAAGACTGAACGTGGACTAACAAGAGAGCTCATGGAAGCTTCAGTTCTCGAGGATACTTTATGTATGTATTAGTTTTACCTCTAGGAAATACAATAAACTCACAAGATCTGAGAGGGTTTCCCTACCATTCTGGTGAGGAGGCTGGAAGATTAACTGTGCCTGGAGCTTTATTGACAACAAAACACAGTTCTTATGGGAGTTTTCTCTAAGCCTGTTCTGCACCTGTGGTGGAATGATATTTCTCTCTATGCATCCATATAGTCTTTCTGCCTCAGCATGGTGGGGAAACTACACAACAAAGCACACTTGAACTACTTGAAAAATTAAAAGGTCAGAGACACAAACCGACTAAAGATTGAGATTTAAAACCGAGGACTAATGATCTCTCTCCCTATTTATACTGTTCTCCTATAGTAAGAGGATTTTAGGAGACTCAGTAGATAATAGCTGTAAGTCTTGAAAGACAAACATATTCTGAAAAGTAGTACCAATGAGCCTGTCTTAGCCAGGGTTTCTATTCCTGTACATAACATCATAACCAAGAAGCAAATTGGGCTGGAGAGGGTTTATTCAGCTTACACTTCCACATTGCTGTTCATCACCAAAGGAAGTCAGGACAGGAACTCACACAGGGCAGGAACTCAGAGGGAGGAGTGGATGCAGAAGCCATGGAGGAATGCTGATTACTGGCTTGCTTCCCCTGGATTATTCAGCTTGCTTTCTTATAGAAACCAAGACCTACCAGCCCAGGAATGGCACCACCCACAATGGGCTGGGCCTTCCTCCCTTGATCACTAATTGAAAAAATTCCTTACATCTGTATCTCATGGAGGCATTTTCTCAAGGGAGAGTCCTTTCTCTGTGATAAGTCCAGTTTGTGTCAATTTGACACACAAAACCAGCCAGTACAGAGCCTGAAGTGAAACCAGGACATGAGAAATGACACTCCAGATCCTGCTTGCTTCTGTTCCTTGTAAATACATTAAACATTAAAATGAGCCCAACTTTACAATAACATACATACTCATTCTGGAAGCCCACTGGGCTACATTTCAACAGCACATTTGGTTTTCAACAATGTATAACAAAAGGCAAGAAAAATATCTGGAGAGAAAAATCATCAGTACCAGATACAGATGTGATGTAAATACTGGGGTTACCTAACAGAAAATTTAAAATAATTAGGACTAACACAGTAAGAGGTTTAATAGAGAAAGTTGGCAATATATAGAAATATATGAATTTTTTAAAAAAACACATGGATGTTCTAATGAAAATTCATTAGAAAATTCTAGAAAGATTTTGCATGATTAAACAGTCAGTGTATTTGAAGATAGGTCAATACAAAATTTACAGACTGAAATGTAGAGATAGAAAAAATATAAAGGGAACTGAACATGTAAAAATTGTAACGACAGATTCAGAAGTAGAGGGACAGGAATAGAAGAACAAATATTCAAACAGCATCACAGAGTATGGTGACAAGCAACTGGCTCGGGTGTGTTTGCTCCACTCAGACAGACACTGTGCATAGGCCAGGAGCAGCTCTTCTATTACCATCCCTCATGGGCCCCTGAGTGCCCACAGCTGGATTAACAAATGCAGAGCTCCAAGCCCTATCAACTGTCGGAGTCCTACTCCAAGCTGTAAAAGACAGAAACTCAAGCCTATTGATTTTGGCTTTAACCACCTGTCACACTTATAATCCTCAGTGGTGAACAGCAGCAGCAGCAACAAGTACCTGCCAGTGTCACCCCTTTTGAACTAGACTCTTGGCCCTTCGAAGTTGGCTTCTCCCTGGAGCTCTTTGGCAGCCTATTATCTTATTCAGTCACTTCTCACTACTCTCTCCTTTTCTTTCTTCTTTCACTATTTCTCACTGCCCCTCCATCACACTGTTGCTACACCCCCCAATGTGTTATCACTCTTGCTATTGCTGCTCCTGCTGTTGCTGCTACTGCCTCCTCTTACCAAATTGACTCACTCTACAAATGAGGAAGGTCCAGCATAGGGCAATGAAAAGCAAACCAAATAAACAGCCTATTTAAGAGAAGCTTCTTATTGGGAATCATGTTGCAACACCAGCAGGCAGCTGACTGAGAAAATGATCTGAATTGCTTGCATATATGACCAGAAAGAGGTGTGGCAAGGGTGTATGCACCAATCGGTCAGTTCTTTGTGCAAATAAAAGGCTGCCCTTCCACTAAATATTACATAGACCTTTTGTTGGGCCATGTGAGGAACTGCTTACTAGTCCCCTTGGGTGAATATGATACAGGGTTGAAGTTCACAGAGGCTTGAGGTGGCAAAATGACCTGGTGGCAGCTGCTTTAAATGATTGTGACTGGCACTGTTCCTTCTAGAGCTGGAGCTGTGCTTCTGCAATAAATAGCTGTGGTCGCCATGTAGCTTCCTCAAGTGAATTTGAAGTGCTGAGGTGAGAGCAGTCCAGCCAGCTGCTTGGTTAAGAGTCCCATGCTCGGGGCAGCCATGATTCCAGGAAACAATCTAACTCCTTTTAATTAGGAAGTCAAATCACACTGGGCACAAGCTCTCTTTATGGAAAAATATTAGAAGCTGCAGTTTCGGACCATGAAGACCATGAATTAATTCATCGTGATTAGGCTGAAGTAGATAGCTATTAATCAGAATAGGAACCATTACAATCAACGCATTTTTGCCGGTGAGAAATGAATTCATTTATTCCTGTGCATAAAAATCCGTGCTTTAAACTTTGATAAACTCTGGAAATTATTTTATGCATCCAGCTCACTATAGAGATATGTTCTCTGCATTGTATATAAAAAAGTGCCAAAATGCATAAGCTGTATTTTCTGCTCTTATATGTCAGTTCAAAATCCCTTACACACAGTTCTTTAAGTTTATCCTTTCCTGTAAATCCAGATCTTTTTAAAATCTCATTATAATGAATGAATCAGCTGGACCTTTGCAATGTGGGATTTCATCAAGCAGAAAATTTGTACATTTTGCTTATTAACAGCATTGGTTGCTTATCAATCATATAGTACCTCACTGGGCATTGGGCTAATCATTTTATTTTTAAGATTTAGAAAACTAAGGCTAGCCAGGCAGTGGTGGTGCATGCTTTTAATCCCAGCACTTGGGAGGCAGAGACAGGTGAATTTCTGAGTTCAAGGCCAGCCTGGTCTACAGAGTGAGTTCCAGGACAGCCAGGGCTATACAGAGAAACCCTGTCTCGAAAAATCAAAAAAAAAGAAAGAAAGAAAGAAAGAAAGAAAGAAAGAAAGAAAGAAAGAAAGAAAGAAAGGAAGGAAGGAAGGAAGGAAGGAAGGAAGGAAGGAAGAAAGAAAGAGAAAAGAAAAGAAAACTAAGGCCAGAGAGATATCTCAATAGGAAAGAGGACTAGCAGCTCTGCCTGGAGACCCAGGTTCGAATCTCAGCATCTATATAATGGCTACTAACTGTCTATAACTCCAGTCTCAGGGATATGGTGAATTCCCTTCTCTGTATTCTGTGGGCACCCAGGTGCCTGGCATACATGCAGTCAAAATACTCATACATATTAAATAAATAAATAAATAAATAAATAAATAAATAAATAAATTTTAAAGACCTGTAATATATACCTACATTTTTTTAACCTGCCCCAAACCAGTTTCTCATGTTTCCGTTGGACACAATTAACTCAGTGTTTCAACATATATCAGTTCCTAAATAACCTGTAAAATGCTAATAATTTATCGGTAATCAATTCTCATGGTGATTTACTAGCCTTTTCTCTTGCTTGGAAGGTTTTAAAAGCATCAGTCTGGCAGGGATGTGTGTGAGTGTGTGTGTGCATGTGTGCGTGCATGTGTGTGTGTGTGTGTGTGTGTGTAATAGGACCTGGATTCCTGAGTTTCTTTGCTGTGATTTCATCTGTCTGGCTGTCTTTTTCTAATACCTGAGCTCCCTGTGTACCCATGGACTCTTAACAATATGTTTTGATATTTCTCATATAAATTTTACTCATAGAGGGAAGTAGGAACAATCTGTATTTGTTAGGTCAGGTTAGCAAGGCAAACCTCTCAAATATGGGAATCAATATAGGGATGATATTTTGAGTCAGACACTCAAGTTAAAGGGTTTTGTTCCAATGTGTGCACAGTCATTCAGTAAGGCCTAAGCAGGCAGCAGCAGGTGCACAGCACATACATTGCCCACTCCCTACTCCCCCCCCTCCCCCGCTAAATGTAGGTGCTTAAAGTTTTCACTTTAAACCTGCAAACTGCAGAGCATCCTTGGACATTGTAGCAGTTAACACTCAGTGGTGGGGAGACGATGCATGTTTGAGGAACATGGTGGTTTCTTACAGGAAATCCATCTTGTAGTTAAACTGACTTCAAGAGCAAAATAATGAAGTTACAGTTTGCTTAACATCCTGAACCCTGCCCCCCTACACACACACTTCATTTCCAAACAAGATGGCAATTACCAAGCAGTTTCATTGCAATGACATGAAGAATATTTCCATCTTGCAACCCAGCCTCTGTATACAAAGAAAAATGTTTCAAGACATATGAGCTCACTGTGTGTTTAACAGTATAATCACCTCCTGTTTCTGGGGAAAAAAAGTCCTCCAATAGCCTCTGTTATATTTGCTGCAGATGAAATCATCAGGAAATAACTATCTTGAAATTTGTTCTTGAAGTTCATTTCAACAATATTTCAGAACATACCACATGAAAGTCTGAGTTAGACAGGTATGCTATGAAGACAAATAAGCTAAGACTCATCAAGATAGTCCTCCAGAGCTAAGAGAATTGGTTAAATGGGTTAGCATGGTGGTAGAATCGTCACGCATGAAGGTAGAAAAAATTATGTCTTTGTTTTTTTCTCTACATTAGTTACTTATTTGAGACAAGTTCCTGCTATGCATCCCACTCTAGCCTCTAGCATGGCCCACCAGCTTGGTCTCCTCACTACTTTGCAATGAGACCCTGTCTTTTAGCACCCAGTTAATTGACTTTTCCCCCCCATAAAAATCTCAGTGATTGTTTTGTTCAGAACTTTCCATTACATAGTTGCGTTTCAGCCCAGTACCACCTCCTTCCCAAAAGACCTTCCACTCTCCATCTCTTGCCTCACCCATAGATGTCACAGTCACTGGTCAGGCATCATCTACTCTATATCTCCTTGTAGAATACATCAGTTAAGTCAATCTAAATATGAAGTGCTGAACTACAGATGTTATGGGGCTGAGGAGACCGATGTTAAGAGTCTTGTTCCTATGATCAGCAGCAAAAGCCTGGGTGTATGACTGGGCTAGTGGTTCTGGAAGACCACAGTGTGGGCTGGAGGAATTCTCAGAATGTCATCCTTCTAACTCTGAGATGTCTTAGCCATACGGTGACAGTATCTGTCACACTTTTAACAAATGAATGGTCCTATCAAATCATGTCCTATTCCATGTTTTCTAGAGGGTGTCATCCCTACATAAGTGACTACATGAATAAATGACAACCAACAGCTATTTGGAGCTGCTGTTAGATTGGAGCTACAGTCAAAGACTTGTTCTTCCGTTATGTACCACAGTCTGCTTTGAAAATAGAGCATTGTATTTTCTGAAGAAATTTTATACTGTAATAGAAACTATATGATTGAATACCTATCAGTCAACTGGCTACAATAACTAGTTTTGCTAAATCAATAAATATGTTGTGAGCATTTACAATGTACAGCCATATCCTAGGCATAAAGGCTGCCAAAGATGATATGTAAATTGGTAAGCATGACTATGTTTCAATAAAACTTATTTGCAAAAACAGAACGGATTTGGTCTATGAGCTCTAGTTTGGCAACTCTTGGTCTATTGTATAGAACAAAAAGAAAAGGAGGGCAGTATTAAGATCAGAAAGTTGTGTACAGTCTAGACCATATATCCACCTGTAATGGAAGTAAGACACTGCTATTTTATTTGTAAGTTAATTATGTAAATCTATTGTAAACTCCCATATGTGACAGTGTAATTTTGTTTTGAAAGCTTATGTTAGACACGGTGTGGGGAAACAATCACAACGCCCATCCCATCATTGTTAGGAGTAGAGAGTAATTTGCAGTAAGCTGGGCGAGACATGATGCTGCTCAGTCTAGAGAGGGCAGCAGAGATGTGATCTGAGTGACTTAGTAACTCAGGGCTTCTCTGTTAAAAAGTAGGGATGGGAGATTTGCCAAAGCAGCAAGATGGGCTTCAGATTTCTCTTGAGCTACAGGTGATAGCGCATCTATCAAGATATGGAAGATGGAGACATAGCCAAAAGTTCACTTTCTGACAGATTATATTTTTTATAAGCCTGTAAGCTATCCTGTGAGAATACCTGGATAAAGAAACACAAGTGAAAGCAGGGCACATTTAAAAGGAAGCACAGGAAAGACTGAAGTCCAACTTCATTATTTATACTACAATAAGCTTTGGAGAGGATGCCCTTGAAAGATCATGATGTACAGATGCCCTGTCTCACAGGCAACGTGGGACTTGCTTATATTAACCATAAATGTCATTTTCTCCCTCTTTAGTGTAGAAAGAAGCATATCTCTGTCATGAGTCTCTACTTCAGCATGTAGACTTCCAAGCAAGCATGACAGTGCAGGGGGACTGATTGCAGGCAGATAAAAATAACCAGTGGAGAGAGACAGGATGCCAATTGTAACCAGCAACCAGGGCTGCAAACACACTGCAAAGTCAGTTTCTTTTGCTGGGCTTAGACCACATCCTAAAGCATAGCACACCATGTCACTATTTCCAGAGCTCATTGCCTTGCCAGAGTAATCTTTCTTTGGCATGAGAAAATCGGAAGCATTGCTCTTTTTGTTTGATGCAACTAAAAGTGGATGCTGCTAGAAACTTACTTCTGAAACCCATTGCAGCAATAGGAAATGAATTAACGAGCTATAGGGTAGGACGCAAGCTTAATGACATTTCACAGGCATCCCACATTAGTGGGCAAAGGTTTTAGGACTACATTTTGATAAAATTATTTCATTTGAATCTTTTTTTGTCTGAAGCAGAACTTTTGATTAACTAAATTTAGTTATAGCAGAACATCTAAAGGCTAATGAGAAATGCTAAAATACAATATGAAATCCTAAGACTGTTGAGTTTGAGTGTTTTCAAACTTATTTAGAACAAACCACAATTTGATAAACATACCCAAATGTGTACAACACACAACATATGCCTATTACATTAAAATCTCCATTTGAGTCATCATCCACTGGATAAGGCTGAGATGCACTTAGATTATGCTTTGCTGTGAGCAACAGAAAGTTCAAGTTTAGCTACCTAAACAATCAGGTCTTATTTCAGTTATAAAGCAGGAAACGTGAAGGAATGTTTACGGCTTTACTCAATTGCTCAATGATATTAGGAAAAAAATCATTATTTCTGTTGACCTTTTCCTCTTAGTTGTCAAAAGGATGCTGCAGTGGTTAAGTACCATATCTTCGTACAAGAAAGGAATAGAAAAGTCAGGAAGGATAAGGGGGGCTGTCATCTTCTTTTGTTCCTTATACAAGAAAAACAAAGTGCTTTTCATAATTCTTATAGCAAATACTGTCTTGTACTTTATTACCTGAAATTGGGCTGTATGAGTCACCTTCAACTACTATGCATGGGGTGGGGATAGAAGGCAGCTTTAGGAATCTGAAACTATTATTTGCATAAGCAGGGGTCGAGTACATCATTGCCTCAACCAAACCATCCAAGAAGCTTCGCTGACTCTGCAACTAATGGTGCCTGCTATAAACTTCAGTATAAGAGGTACGCACTTTGTATACCTCTCTTGTCATCTTAAAATTGTAATGTAGGCTGTAACATAGTTCTCATATCATCTTTAAGGAATAAAGGACTGATGACCCAATTGTTGAGAAGGTTGATTGAAGTTAGGCCTTGGCTTATTAATTACCTGCAGAGAATAGTGTGCTACAGAGAACCATCTTGTGGACCATTACCCAGAGACACCTACATCAGCATGAGACTGTAAAGGCTTGAGAGCTCTTTTCTCTTCCCTGCGGTGTCCATTCTCAGCTTTGCCATCTTTTTCCACTTTCCTCACTGATGCACAAAACATGGCAGTTTGAGGTGCCATGCCTATGGAGTCCTAGTAGGCAACCGGAGCCTCTGTTGAGCCTGTACTACTGCTTGACTTCTTTTCCCAGCTTGTCTTCCTTTGCCTTCCATGGATGCTGAGCCTTGCATTTTGTTGGATCTCTTGTGCATGCACATGAGTGTGCCCAGGTCTTTATAGGGAACCCAACTAATGCAAAAGTAGACTAGGAAGTAAAAAGTACTCAAAGCATGTTCCTTTTTTTTAAAAAAAAATTAGTTGTAAAATTTGTTTGGAATATGCATTACTTTTTTAAAATAAGAATTATTACTTGGTCATGGTGTCATTTGCTTTTAATCTTAAGGCAGATCTCTGTGAGTTTGAGGCCAATCTGGTCCACAAGGAGGTTCTAGAAGAGCCAGAGTTACATGGTAAAACCCTGACAAAAACAATAGAAATCATCAGTATAGTTCAATCTGAGGTCTATAAGAAAGATGATCCTTAAAATGGAAGTATTGGGTAAGATGGCAGACTAAAGCCTGCCTCTATATAGCCTGTTGAGGTGTGAATAGGAATAAGAATGAGGAGTAAGGAAAAAGGAAGAGGAAGAAGAGGAGAAGAAAGAGGAAGATGAGGAAGAAAAGGAAGAATATATCTCAAAAAGAAGAAGAGTAGCAGAAATCCATGAAGGAAGAGACAGGCTATCAGAAAGGACCCAATAGACAATGTAGGGAAGAAAGCAGAACTTAACCTCAACGGTGCAGTTCCCTCACAAGGAAAGAGAAACCAAATCCACTTCCAAAGAGTAATCCAAATGAAATTGGGCATCCCTGGTCTCAGGACTAGCCCATAGCCTTCACAGTCCACAACTCTTTGGGGGTTGGTGAAATAGTGACTTTTCCAAGTAGGGCAGCATTAGGAAGAAATTATATTTTATCAGGATTATAGTAGTTGGGGTGCAGTGGCTGAGCTGCCACACTGAGAGAAAATCTAGGGGTCTCAGATCAAAGAACATCCACAAATAAGTTCACATCCATTTGGCCTCAAGTTGTGCTTCAGTGAGGAAATGCCTACAACGGTAAGACCGTTGTGAAGAGTAGGGAAGCTAGACACTATGCAACCCAAAAGATGAGCAGCAGAAGACTTTTTTTGCACATCCTAGCTTAAGCCGGGTACTTTCTGATTTCCTTCTTAACAAGTCTATCAACACTTTTGCTAATATGTTGTATTTCTTAGAGACAAAAAATAATAGCCACTAGTTTTTAAATCCAGTCAGTCAGTCTGTATCTCTTTATTGATGAATTGAGGTTGTTTGCATTTATAGTTTCTTTTGACAGATATTTTTAATTCTTATAATTTTGTTGGGTTTTGGGGGATAGGTGGTTCATTGTGTGCTTTTTACGCTTTATCTCCCACAGTATCCTATGCACAATAGCTTCCAGATAAAGCACGGTAGCTAAAATAAAATTAAATATGAGCTACCTAGAACTAAACTTAACAAGGAGTAGAAAATTTTACATTGAAAATTGTAAGATATTGAACAAAGAAACTAGAGAAGACACTGGATGATGGAATGGTATCACATGTGTATGGATAAACATAACTACTGTCATAGAGATGGTAAGTTAAATTTTATCTATATTTGATTGTTTCCATGTTTTTCTATTATCTTAATAAAATCTCATAAAAAATTCTAATGACACTCTTCGCAGAACTAGAAAAAGCAATCTCCAAATTATGTGGAACCACAAGAAAAAAGGAAAAGCCAAACAGTGACAGAAATACTAAGTAGAAAAACAAATGGTGAAATTTTTATAATACTTGATCTCAAATTATATCACAGAGCAATCTAATAAAAGCAGTATGGTACTGGCATGAAAGTAGAAATGTATGACAATATAATAAATAGAGAAACCAAAGGTAACTTCATAGATATAACTACTTAGATCTTGACAAATTATCAAGACCAAGAACCATACCTTGGAGGAATAGAACAGTTATTGTTTGTTTGTTTGCTTGCTTGCTTTTGCTTTTAAACACAAAGTGCATCTGAAACTGGATTTCACCATGTAGTGACATCTAGAAAAACTGGATTCCCTTCTCTAATCCTGCACAGAATCCACTTAAAACTCGGTCATGACTTGAAACGTTGAAAATGGAGGAAAATAGCAAAAATACTTGATGAGTATGTTCTGAGGAAGATTACAATAGCATGAAAACTAAGTCCACAAAATGAGCTGACATGAAATTATAATGTCCACAGCAAAGGAAATAACCAGCTGAATGAAAAGACAGACAACAGGTGGAAAAACTATTGTCAATTCCATGTCATGCAAAGGATTAACATCAAAGTTATATAAAAGATTATAAAAACAAAACTCCCAAACCCAAACTATGCAGCCCACAAATGGACTAATGACCTAAGTAGACAATTTTCAAAAGAAGAAATGTTGGAAAAATATTCAACATCCTTAGAGACCAGGAAAATGCAAATATAAACTAACTAACCTTGTTCTAACCAACCTCAGTCTGAGTGGCTGTTATAAAGAGAAGAAATATAACTTCAGTATTTATAGGAGAAGTAAGTGGTACCAACCTAAATATCTATCAATGGATGAAGGAAGAAAATGTGGTATACACACAATTTAATTTGTGGAGCCATGAAAAAAAAATGAACTCATGTTATCTTCAGGAAAATGGATATAAATGAAAAAATCCCTATGTCAAGTGATATAAATAGATAAATAAAGACCAATATTACATCTTTGATATGTGAAACCCTAGATTTAAACCTAGATTATGGTATGTGTATTTATATGTGTGTATGTGCTGGCTAGTTTTATGTTACCTTGACACAAGCTAGTTATCTGAAAGGAGGAAACCTCAACTGGGAAACTACATCTATAAGATTTTATTGTAAGGGCATTTTCTTAATTAATGATTCATGAGGAGGGCCCAGACCATGTGGGTAGTGACACCCCTGAGGTGGTGGTTCGGGGTTCTATCAGAAACACGGCTGAGTACGTCATGATAAGCAAGCCTATCAGCAGCACTGCTCTATGGCCTCTGCATCAGTTCTGTTCAGGAATTTTTTTAGGGGCGGAGTCACAAACTTTATTGGTTCAATAATAAACAGCAAAGAAAACGTTATCACTCCGGGGAGTCATGGAGACCTGAAGAAAAAAGAAAAAGGTTGAGCAATCCAGAGGGGACTGCTGGACCTAGCTACATTTCTGCATGGAGAAGAGGTGTTCCGGTGTCTGAGGATAGAACTCTCGAACAGGAGGCCGCAAGCACCAAAGACATGACTCCGAGAGGACCGGATCCCCTTTTCCTACCTCCATACATTACGGGGAACAGGACCTCACGCCTGGTTCCCACCTCTGTTGAGGAGTTTTAATCCAGCAACAGGCTGTTCTGATCATATCCAAAGACTTTCTGGGTCTGTGTGATCTGGCTGGAATATAAAAAAGCCCTTAACACACACTTTTAATCTCAAACAATGACATCCAATTGAGAGACAGACAATGTGATGAATCAGAGAAAGATTTGGCAGGATGGGCTACACTCACCTCTTAGGAGAATAGCTATTAGTTAAGGTCAGTGAAGTTCTGGATAGCTGAGTGAGTCAGATGAGAACCAGTGCAGTGAATGCAGTGCAATGGAGTTGAGTTTGTGGCGTTCAGAGGCAGTTTTTCAAAGCAGAACAATTCAGTACCATGTAGTCAGCAGATTATCCTGTCAATATTTTATATAATTTTGAGGGAAATCTCAAGATTAAGTATCCCTTTGCTCATCCGTCACTCTTCACTGACCACTTCAGTGTCACTGACAGCATTCCTTTGCATCAGTTATTAATTTATAGGTCTAAAATACTGAACCTTTTGACTCCATCATTCCTTCTACAACTGTTAGCTGACATTCTATTCTAAAAAAAAAATAATTCATGTCTTTTCTGAATACAAGCACGCTCTTAGCTTTTGAGTGATGTATGTCCAGATGTTTAACATCTGCTTCTTTGGACTTTTGCTCAGCAGAGCCTAAGGATTGCATCATGTTTTATCCTATCTACAATGTTAACGGAAGTAGTTTTTAGGAACTTAACAGAATACTACATATTGAAAGAGAATTAAAAGGAACAGGTTCAGGACCAGCCACAGTGCATCCTTGTTTAGACTTTCTAAAGAATAACCACCATTAGCGAGATGCAACTGAGCCTCCACTCCACTGTACTGAGACTGCTCTCATGCTGCTGCAAGAAATGTTGTGACTTATAAAGAATGGGTATGTCAGGGAACCCAGAGCTGATGGGTTCCTGAGTTGAGATATTTGAGACATTTCTTTGCTTCATTTCTCAAGCTGGCTGTGGGTGGAATAAGATCACACACGCCTTTGATGCTGTTGTGAATAGCTGTTTCTTGTGAGCTTTCTTAACGCTAAATAAATGCAGTGGATGAAGACTAGTATGCCTTACATCTTCATTAGACTGAAATAAGAACTACAGAGGTTGTTGAAATAAAAAACTATGTTTTTGTTATCACACAAATAATTCATTACTATGTGTTTATAGTAACGGATTTGGATGATATAGAATTCTATGGTCTTCCCCAGAAATTTCTCTTCCTCATTTACAATTTCTAATTTAATTTTCAGTCTTTATAGATCCAGCAATATTTTCTCTTCTAATTCAGTTTTGGTACTTTGCATCACTTTAAAATTTTAATTTGTCCAAGTATTAGCATCATATGCATCATGTTGATCATAGTTTCTTATCAATATTTATTGCCTATATATTTGTTAATTATTATAAAGAAAGAAAAGCTTTTCACTTTATTGATTTTCCTTTTGTTTTTCTTCTTTCTATCTCTGGCCTTTATTGTTTACTCTTTTAATTTCAAATTTTACTTCTCTTTTGTAAAAACTCGTATTTTATTTCATGTGTATGAGTGTTTTGCCTGCATGTATGCATGCACACCATGTAGCTACCTGATGCTTATGGAAGCCAGGAGAGGGCATCAGATTCCCTGGGACTGGAATTACAGATGGTGGTGAGCCACTGTGTGGGTTCTCAGAATCAAAGCTGGGGCCTCTGGAATAGCAGCCCGTACTTTCAACTCCTGAGCTATCTCACAGGCCCAGAAGTTTTACTTTTATATTCCTTATAAAAGACAAGATTTACACTTGTCTTTCTCTGTTATGTGAGTATTTTATTGCTATGTAATTTAAAACTTAACTATTGATTTAACGGTAGAATTTTGCTACACTGTCTAGTCAGTCCTTAACTCCTGGGGTGATATAATCCTCCTGCCTCAGCCTCTCTAGAAGTTGGAATGATAGAATGGTACCACCATATGCAGTTATTTTATTTCCCACTGAGTATTGGTTTAGGTGCATTTCAGAAATTTTAAATATTGTTTCTTTCCTTTTCTTTTTCTTTCTTTCTTTTTTTTTCCTATTTATACTGTGCCTTGTAGTCTGGGAATCTCTGACACTTTATTGATTGCAATTTTCACAAGAATACCAGAAAAAGCACTCTTTCAAGCCTTGTTTCAGGAGATAGATGATTCTGGTTTATTTCCTTATTGGATTCCTAGTTATGATAACATCCACTCATTCTGTCTACCATGTAGTCAGCAGATTATCCTGTCAATATTTTATATAATTTTGAGGGAAATCTCAAGATTAAGCATCCCTTTGCTCATCCATCAGTCTTCACTGACCACTTCAGTGTCACTGACAGCATTCCTTTGCATCAGTTATTAATTTATAGGTCTAAAATACTGAACTTTTTGACTCCATCATTCCTTTTACAACTGTTAGCAGACATTCTAGTCTAAAAAAAAAAGCAGCATTTTCCTTTTCAATTATTCCTTTATGTATCAACATAAACACTTAGGGGAGAATCTAAAATATGAAGAGACAAAAAGACTGTAGAGTTCATTGACAAATGAATGTATAATTTCATTTTCTCCATCCTTTCTTCCCACCTTTCCCTTCCCCCTCCCTCCCAGTCTCCTTCCCTCTTCCTTTCCCTTCCCTTCTTCCCTCCCTCCCTTCCTTCAATTTTCCTTTCTCAGCATTAGACAATGAACTCAGTGCTTTTTGCTTTCGAAACAAGCACTCCACTACTAAGCTACTGCCTCACTTCTCTCAGTATTTTTAAGATGACATTTATTGAGATGTACTATAAATTTTAGCTTTTAAAAATACTACATCCGTACACTTCTGCAATGGAATATTATTCAGATGTTAAAAGCATTATGAAATTCATAGGTAAATGGATGGATAGAACTAGCCACCTCAGATCTGTCTCTCTCTCTCTCTCTCTCTCTCTCTCTCTCCTCCATATACAGGCCCCTTCTTTTCCCTCTCTCTGTCTCTGTGGAACTCCCTCTGCTCCCTGTCTGTCTGCCATGGCCCTCTTGCTGCCTCTATCTCTTCCCCTCATTTCCCCTCCCACAACAAACCTCTTTTGTACCAGACATGGGCCCTCCAAAGACACCACCTTGTTACGTTATATTTCTTAACATTCACCCCAATTGACTACCATAAAGGTGATCACACATTTCCCACTAATTAATATAGCAAATTATACCAATTTGGTTTTGAAATATTCAATTTGTTTTGCATTTCAAGAATTAACCTCCTTTGGTCACGATTATCCTTTTAAGATGTTGTGTGATTTCAGTAGCTAAAACTTTACTAAGAATTTTCTATTTACGCAAATGAGGAACAATTTACATGTAGTTTTCTTTTCTTACAACCCCTTTTAGAATGTGCTAATCAGGGTAATGCTAATAGCATCAGTGTCCCATGCTAAGTATTTTATGGCTATCAGATGCTGTTCTAAGTAATTTACATATTATATTCAAATTTCTATTTTGAAATAATTTTGAACTTTAGGAAACTGCTTTAAGCCGGGCAATGGTGGCGCATGCCTTTAATCCCAGCACTTCGGAGGCAGAGGCAGGCGGATTTCTGAGTTCGAGGCCAGCCTGGTCTACAAAGTGAATTCTAGGGCAGCCAGGGCTACACAGAGAAACCCTGTCTCGAAAAAAAGAAAACAAAAAACAAAAAACAAAAAAACAACAACAAAAAACAAAAAAACAAAAAAAGAAAACTGCTTTAAGAGTAATATTAGATATTCTCATGTACTTTTACAGATTCTACACATCCTAGCCACTTGCTACATAGATAGTATCTTCCCACTCGTTCCGCGATGCTTTTTATTTTCATGACTCATATTTAAAACTCGGAAATCCCATGTATATCTCTCTAAATCTGCTTTCTATCACTTTTGTAGAGTTATTGGCTAATCTCTATCCTGGCTAATATCTCTCTACATTTCCTGCTTCTACTATACAAGACCAGGTTCACTATTTAAGATATCTCAGACATTATTTGAGAGTCAATAAAATTGATCTGATGAATTTAGCTAGAAAAATCTCAAGATAAATTGCTATGATTTACTCTGTGATGTTCTTGAAGATAATTCTATTTATACCACTATGAAGTCCATATCAGATGGCACGCATAACAGCTATCTGAAACTAACCTTCTCACTGAAGGCCCCTCCCATTTTTACCTCTTTAGAGCCCTGTCTCTTTCTCCTTGCTCTGTTAGAAATATTGTAGACTCAAATCTAAGGTCTACAACTTCATGACTGCCATCCTTCCTGACTATGATGTTGTGGTAATTATTTAAAATGGCCTCTGGCTCAGGCCGACTATCTAAGCTGCAGCGGCTCTGCCCAGCCCAGACACCATGTTTCTTGGCCTGAGGCCACGTGAGTGCTGGGCTGCCAGAAACACCAGCCCTGCCACCCACTAGATGCCAGCATGAGAGATGGCTCTGCTAATCTTCCACGCTGTCTCCGCAAGGCAAGGCATTGCCCAGACCATTCCACCATCCATGTGGTCCCAATAAGAGAATGAGACTCCAATTCTTATAGGTTAATCAAAGGCTTTATATGTTTGATAATGATTAATAACAAGGTGCCCATACAAAGAGAGTTGTATCCCAATTAGCTAACCTAATTATAAGTTTATAGGTTGTTCCCCATGAGTGCTCTCCATACCTGTGTGGTTCTCCATCCTCCTACATCTCTGCCCTCACTAGCTCCTCCTTTTCCTTTTTTCTCTTCCTCTCCCAACTCCTCCCACCTTAGCTCCTCCTACACTGTGAGTTTGGCTAAGGAAGAGAGAGTGTAAAATATTCAAAGAAGAGTGGGCAGCTCTCCTTTTGCCTGTTCATCACATGGCACTGGGTGTTTGTTATTAAAATCCGTGCCTCTTGCCTCCTGCCAGGCATCTAGGAATCTCACAGGACTTTCTTCCCTAATACTTTCTCTGATACTTTCAAGCCCAGGGTTGCTCATCTGCATGTTCCTTTGCTGACTCAGAAGTCTTTTGCTCTCCCTTAGCCACTTCCATGTCATGATTATTCTGGTCAGTTTACTGGAGTGAATAATACCTTGGAGATCCCCACAGCACAACTCAAGGAGTCCTTGTCACAAGACTTTTATTGACAAATATATTATAAGTGCTCTGATCTAGTGAATAGATAGGCTTTTAAAAACTGGCTAGAGTATTGGAACATGATATATTAGAGATGGAAGGCCTTGTTAGAGGAAGAAGGTTGTAGGGGGTTACATCTTTAAGGGCTACAATAGTCCTGTCCTTACTATTACTGCTCTGCTCTGCTTTCTGAGAGTCAGGTTGTGAATTATACCATCACCACCTTCTTGCCATGATGGACTGAATCCATGAACAAAAACTTCCTTACATTGCCATTATCCCACAGTGGTAATAAAACTGACAAACACCCCTTACCTACACCTAACTACCTCGATCTCGGTATTCTCTTTACTTATCTCTTTTGACTCTCCTAACTTGATATTCTCTTTATTTAACTCTTCTGGCTGCCCTTTGACTGTTAGCATTTTCCTAGCCAGGACTCAGGTGTGTGCATCAATTCTCCAAGCCTCTGCTTTGGCTTCCTGCTTCTCCCATTAGAATCTCTGTCCCTGGGAATACTCTAGCCCCAATCTTCTCCTATTTTTGATCAAAATTTAATCTACTCCATGTCTTATTCAGTGAAAGATCAATCAAAAGAAAATTTGCTGTGTCAGTCACTCTGAAGTTACTACTTGTGTTGCAAATGTCCTAAGGCATTTGGAGTTTGAGGGCTTATTCCTTTAATCTCAAGAAACCGGTTTTTTTTTTTTTTTTTTTTTTTTTTTTTAATGAGGAAAGCTCATGTTGAGATGATAAAATGAAGATCATCAGACTGTCCTTCAAGTAAGCCAAGCCCTGCATGTGCAAGCAGTTCAGGAAAGAAAAAAGTGTTCAATCTAGTGTTTTCTAAAATACACTCTTCTGAACAATAGCCCTGCAAACTGCTTAAGAATAAAGGGAAAGTTACTTTAATGTTCCACCTTTTGTTCTATGGGTTTTAACTTGGTTCTGCTTTCCTGTCTGAATGAGTAAAATTGCCAGAGGATCTAAGTCTAATTCCAATGAAGTTCAATAAAAATGTGAATGATCAATATGGTCAAACCAGATACAATTGTAACTCCGTAACTGATTTTGAATAATATAATGTTTTAAAATTGTTTAACTGCAGGTAAAGGGTTCTCTCTCTTCCTATCTCTCATAAAGCTGTGTCTTGTACTTTGCCCCAGCTTCTGTGTGGTTGAGTGATTTGAAATAACAAAGAAAATTCCACAGAGGAATGTTTTATTTATATAAATAGAAGACATACTGTCAATTTTACTTTGAACACTTCAAATCAAAGGCAACTCTACTATAATGCTTGATTTTAAATGTTTATAGCCTCTTAGAACAGATAGATAGATAGATAGATAGATAGATAGATAGATAGATAGATGAACATGTGTATATATTTAGCATAGATATAAATATACCACACTAATAAGGAATAATTAATTATAGAAATGATAGATAATCATAAAATTAATCTAGACAAAGTAGTTCCACTTCTTTACCTTGTGACCTATTTTTCTAATTTTCTGTGTATGGAACTTGAGTACACCTGTCATTGTGTGTTTTTCATTTTTGGCAACAAAACTTCAATTTTCTTGGTCTTAAAATTCTCGTTTCTTGACAGGTACCCATCAAAACCTCACTTCAAATTTTCTACTTTTATAGTAGGCTTGGAGTGCATCAGGAGATTTCTGCTTAGTCAAGCTATCTTTTAAACTTTGTTTTGATAACCCATCTCATTAAAATGTAGTGCAGAGTCCTCATGTTTATTTATTATTTGAGCATAGCTCATAAAACTATTATTCAAATATGACTATACTCACTAATATATTTCATGGCATACATATATCTATGATGTTTCTGTATTCCAGTAATGTCTTCATTACCCATCCATCTTTTAATAAAAAGCTATTTATTTTCCTGGATATTAAAAAAAAAAAGTGGCGCTCTCTCCTCCATACTTGTAGACTTTCCCTGTATTTTGTTCAATGTTGTTATATTTTCCTATAGCATAGATGGAGAACATTGTAATGAAGATCACATTTCAAGGATATTATTTTGATTGTTTTATTTATTTACATTTCTAATGTTCTCCCCCTTCCCAGTTTCCCGTCCACAAACCCCCTGTCCCATCCCCCCTCCCTCCTGCTTCCATGAGCGTGCTCTGTAACCCATGATTAGGAACTGTGAAGCAAAAATTTTAGCATATATATATATATATATATATATATATATATCCGAGGTCTCAGTCATGAATTTAGGATACATATTTTACTTTTTTAAGGCATTACATGATCCTCTTATTGAACCACAATGCATTTGCCTGTGTTCTGTGCTCCTAGTTTTCAGTTCTATTTATACTTATAAAGTCTGATGTAAAGTCACAACTTGAGCCTGGGAAGCTCTAGGGCAGCCACAGCTACCGGTGAGTTTGGTTGAGGTGTCTTCTAGTTGTTTTGTGCATCTAGTGCCAGCAACAGAATTATTGCATTTTTGCCCAAGTCATTCAGGCCATTGACCTGTAGAGTCAAAGCCTGAACACTGTTGTTTCTGGAATTGAGATTCTTGGATGGCTCATGGTGTGAGCATCTCTCTTTCTCTCTCTCTCTCTCTCTCTCTCTCTCTCTCTCTCTCTCTCTCTCTCTCTCTCTCTCTCTCTCTCTCTTCTGGAATGTTTTTTTCGGTGAGGCGGTGTTTGCACCCAAACTTTCAACTCGGAAACCTTTTCCAATGTCACTTGTATCAATCACATATAAATGCTTGTTTGGTTAATCTGTGTTGTTTCTCCTTGGACCCATAGCTTCAATCTTTCTTGCCAGTTACCTTCCTTAAGGACCAACTCCTCAATGACATCCCACAATGGCATCCTCTCTTTTCAAACTGACATGTCAAGAATCCATCTCTGTGCATCCCAATGTTCTCTCTAATTCTAGAATGAAACCTAATTCTACCTTGCTTTCTGGACTCTATATGAACCAAATACTATTATTTTCCTGAAGTATTAGTGTGTGGTCAGCCAGGTCTGCTCCACAGATCATGTCATCCTGATGGTGGATGATGAAGAAATAGTGCCCCCGATAAATCTCTTGTATACAGCCTGTTGCACAGTGTGACTTTTTTGGAACTCCTTGACTCCAGTAAGCCAAGGTACCCTTCCTTCTGCCTCGAGACCCTAACACTAAAAGCTTCTTAAAGCCAAGTATTCTGTAAAACATTCATATGCACACACACACACACACACACACATGTTTGATTGTTATTTTGTGTGGGGTGAGCTGTGGGATGTGTGTGTGTAGGTCAAGGGACTAAAATACTGAGAATCAGTTCTCCTTCCACTGTGGGTCTATGTGGACAACTCAGAATGGGCACGCTGAGCCATCTTGGTGGCCCTGGAACATACTTTTAAAGTGCTTTTAAGGATTAGAGTAGAGAATCTTTTAGTATTTTTTACTAAGATTGGTTCAATTATTCATATATTCTGGGGGAAAGGAAATCAAGTGAAAGAAAAGTCCCTAGTAGTTAGCCAACTCCATCCTACGGTGCAACAGCCATGAGCACTGCACTTTGGTTCCTATGGAGTTATGGTCTATAGAGGAGCAAAGATGCTTCAGACGGCACCACCCCATGGTTATGTTTTCCACAGCGTGCTAATATTTATTGAAACCTAAAATGGGTAGAGCAGTAAGCCTAGGCTCTAAAGGTGTAGTGGTTAATTAGATTAACTCTATCTCATATGTCTGAGTTTCTCAAAAACATCTTCCAGAGAACTGCTATTCAAATTACCAAAAATATGGAATTCATCACTAAGTCCAGAAACAACTCAGCACATATGGGGGTGTGATATATACTAAATTAAATATTATCTCAGCAATTAAAAGAGAATGAGCATGCTGTCTGTGAACAAAGCAGTGTTACTTTATAAAAGAGAAATGAAATAGCTTCTTTGGCAACACAGATTGGATTGAAAGGTATCATACTGACATAAATAATGCAGTCACACAAAGACAAATTTACATACTTCCCTATCAATTGTTAGGTTACTTGAGGGGTTAGGGGTCACTGGAGGCCAGGAAGGGGAGGAGACATAGTATGACTAGATAATCGGAAGCAAGATAATTAATTAATCACAGCAGCATGATAACATTCTCTAACAATTTATGATGTATTTAAAAATATCTGGACAAGTCCACATTCTACCACACAGAAATCATAAATGCTAGGAGAGAGGAAAGCCAATATCTGGATTTTATCATTATGCATATGTGTACCTAATTATACCATATCCCATAAATAATGTGTGTATACTATGTCAATTATATCGCTTTTTTAAAACGGGAGAAACCATGTTAGATAATAAATATATTAATAAAGAAAGTCACTTAAAATAAAGCTTCCCATTTTTCTACCTTAACAATCTCATATAAGAAAGATAACAAAATAGCCAGGGCTGCTCCATGTCAAAAATTCTGATTCCACGAATTATACACAAGTGCATTTAACTCCTGCTGCATAGCACGGTTACATACAGTTGTTTAAGAAATTCAGATACTGAGGCCGGGATGATGGTAGAGCTTGTTTTCCTGTTGACTGTGGCTTACACAGAGTGACTCATGCTGGCTACTGTGATGGCTAGTGGGTACCACAGGCACCAGGTCTCCTGGTATGATGATATCCACGTGACAGGCATCTATTACCCAGTAAGCACTTAGGATTTGATAATTCCCTTCTACTCATTATGCCAAAGGATAGAGTGTGCTACTGAACACACACTGGGGCTTGCTTACTCTTTGGCTCATCAGTTTGATAGATTTTATTTTGTTCTCAGGGGAACTCAGATATGAGGAGACTCCTGTATTTTTCTCAAGACATAGAGTGGATTTGACCTTCATTCATTCACACATTCGCTTTGATTCTTTGTTTTTAAGTCAGACTTGGGTAGTGATAAAAATTCACCTTTTGGCATACAGAAGCTCAGGGGATTTTTCTTCCCACGTTTCACAACTATGTAAGTCTACTCGTTACAGACCTAAACTCTAGAAGCCTCTATCACCACATTTCCTGTTTATAACTGAACAAAGTACACACAAAAGAGTTGAAGAAACAGAGGAGAAAAAAAACCTGAGTACTGGTAAAGATATATGTTGGTGCTGTGCTGTTTGTAATGTAACAGAGCAACGGTATTTAAGGAAAAAAGTTGGTAGGAGAATTCTTAGGTGACCGATCTCTTTCATGGATGCACACAGGGGCTTCTAAAAAGGGAAGCATGTCAGGTGAGTGGCATTCTGAATTCTTTTTGTCTTTCACTACTATGTCTAACAGTTCATTTAGTAATTTCAAAGTATTAATGAGACAGTTACTTGTGGGGAAGTAAACTGGTTAACATAGTATTTAAAAAATATTGTACAATGATGTTTCATACGATTGGAAAGTGGTTTAAATTGTATTGATGGGGATATTGATTATTTGCTCTGAAAGAAAAAGTGTAGGGGCAGTGTCTCCTGAACATAAAACTATCACAGCTATTGATAAATGTCCATTGGTAATTGTGCCATTTGCAAATCTGTTGTTTTTACAGAATCTTTTGTTGACCATGTGTATTTCTCTTTACTTGGCTTAAATAGATAATGGGATAGGAGTAATTGATTGCAATTGTCTAGCAATTAGACATTATAGTTTCTCCCAGGATTTGATGAAATTGCCAATAGTCAGGGAAATGAAAGATTGAAAAGGCCAGTGGAAATCCCACGGTGAGACAGATCGTGATGAGAGCTCAGATTAATTTGCAACTATAAACCCACGTCTGTCATTCATTCCTCCTGTATTCTTGATGGACTTTTTATTTCTTTAACAAATATTTTTATGAGAGAAAAAATGCATAGTAGATTAAAAGACATTGTGCGGTAGAAAAACATCTTGCAAACAGACATTTAATTATGTTAAAATGAAAAATATTAAGTTGAATTTTCTTAAAGTTTTCTATGCCTTCCACACAATTTACCTTTTCAAACTACAATAACAGTCATTAAATCATATATCCATCTTTGGGACCAGATCTGCAACAAAATAATTCCCTTCTTCATTAAAGAAACTCACAGAACAACATTCATCACACTAATTAGAATTTGTCCATTCATTCATTTATTGCTAGACACTTCTGTTGTATCTAGCATTTTATATGTATGTTTTTAAATGGCAGGAAAATGAACGACTCTAAGGCCTTTGTGTATTGAGGGTTAGTTTTCAAAAATTATTTCTAGAATTGAATTTACTGAATGAGATATGTGGTTATTTCAAGTCTCATTGTTGCTAAATTGCTGCATCTCCAATGAAGATGGTAATTCTTTCACATTCTAGACTGCTTCTTTTTAATAGCTAATCTCATTTAAGAATCTTCATGAGAACAACATACTCAACTGCTTTATATGCATCCCTTTGGTTACAATGAGCTTAAACACCAAGCATTCTGCTTGGGCTTTTAAGCTGTTTGTTACTGTGGTTTGGACCTTGTCTGATCATATCTTTTGCCTAATTGTTATGGAACTGGCATACTTAATAGCAATAAATATTGGCCAGTAGTAGAGAAAAAGGTGTCATACATTATAATTTCTAAGAGTTGGCTTCCCAAAAGTTTGCCTGAAGGGTTTAAAAAAATCATTTGTTTGAATAAAGCACAGGAATGTAAGCTGCCACATGATGTTCAAACCCGTGTTCTCTTCCCCAGTTTGTATGAGAGCAAAAATAAATAGAATAGTTCTAATTCTGCTAGGATCATGTAAGAAACGGACATAGCAGTACTCTGCCTGTGCTGCTAATGGGAGCTTGGGAAGGGGAAGTTCAAAGGCAATGAATGTGCTATTCAACTCTCTCTGAAACTTAATAGTTCTAAACAAGATGAGATAGGATGCATATCCTTCACAGCACACTTGAGCACGGGGCACGAGTGCTATCCTTGCCAATGAGGATTTCCCCATAACAGAGATCAAAGTGTTTATTATTAAGGCCTCCTAGATCTTGAAAGCCAAAATGATCCCCATCACTCAAAATTTAATATGAACAAAAATAATCTGATAATAACATTTTCCATGTTGAAACAGGTGAAATAAACATGCTAATCTGATAGCAGAGGCCATGCTTCCCCATTCACACTAAAGGAGTATTAACTGGATCAAGTGGAGAAATCCATTCCTTTGGCAATTCCTTTAATGAACAATGGTTCACCAGCTAGCTAACACGTTGTGTTTCGTTATTTGCTTTATAAGGCTCTCACTGTCTTTGCTCACTGGAGCTTCAGGTACCTTATGAACAGAGTCAGACTCTTTCGGAATGAGAGTTGACTAGTTATGAATGGCCTCTTACACTCAAACATTCCTCTAAAGATGCAGAGACAGTGTTTACCATGCAATTTAAGTAATATCTGGGAGTAAATGTAAGATGAGCTAATCAAAGGAAAAAGCACACCATCACTTAAAGGTCACAGTCATGAAAAACATGTGTACAAGTTAATAGTTAGTAACATATGTCATCATTGCACAATGTCCCATGCATTTTAAATTTTACTTATTCATAACAGCATTCCCTAAATTTAAAGAAAATAGAATAGGCCTTTAAAAAACTTTTAACTCCAGTGTTTTATGGGCTGAAAGGTTCCCATGTTTATCTCCACAGTCCCTCCTGGTTACTTCTCTAAAAGAGACACAGTTTCTGTACAAGGTGAAGTAACGAAGCACGGATGAGCAGCAGCTTTCCTATAGTGGAGATTTGGGCAGCCTTTCAACCCCAACAGCATCTACGGAGTTTACCAATCTCAAATAATGTTTAATTGTAAAAGCAACAAATGAATCTCGCATTAGATAAATCTGTAGAATGCTCTCTTAAAATCCACCATCTACCTTCTAGACATATTTTTCAATTAATTTAAATATTGATTAATGGGAATCTAGTTTCTTTAGAAAGAGATGAGCCACATGTCACAAGGATGAAGTTGGACACTCCAGTTTGACTATTGGCTTACTGAGGATCAGTGATTTGCATGGGGGAAGTTATACAACTTCCGAAGGCCTGATCTTGTTCTCCTTCTCATGTTGTGTGGAAATAGACACATCAAATTTTGTATTGCTATTTTGCTTCTCTCCCAGCACTCTGGGATTTATACCATTCATATCTCAGATACCCTCTACTCATGACAGGCACTCATTTTAAGGTTGATAGGGTTTCAAGTTTTGTATTAAAAACAAATTATTTACTTGAAACCTGGAACTACAAGGAAAGTTCCCTTTAGGCTATCATCTATGATTCTCATACCTTTTGTTGGTGATAATGGGCCCAGGTGGTGACAGTTTCGGATATGGAAATAGTGCTAGCATGCTATAATCCCCAAATAAAAATATGCTGTGTTCAACACAACTTTCCCTTCATGAGTAGATACATTGAGATTGTAGTATCAAATAATTTTTCTTTCAAAACATTTTAATGCTTCAAACAAATATACACAATTGTGGAATGGATGTCTGAATAGAGTTTATAAGCCAAGGAAGGCACCACAGAGAATGGCTATATCTAGTAAACCAAGACACTTGTCCTAGTTAAGAACAGTCTGAAGTCTGAAATCCATAAAGCATTATGTTTTCTTCTTTTTATTATTAATTTTTTAAGAGAAGGTTTCTACACTAATAAAGTCTGCTAATAGAAAAGCACTACATTTACTTAGCCAGATCTCTTTCCAGAACAATTATGCAATTATGAACTCCATATATACTGCCTGCTGATACCTGTTGGCTTTATGGTAGTCAAAGATCTTACAACTAAACCCACCATTATTAGCCCTTAGTGATTGAAAACTAGATAGAAGTGCATATAATTTTTTTTCCTATTTGCTATTGCCTCACAAATGATTACCTGAAACCCCTGCCTTCTTAATGATGTAAGTGGCCAAATTCTGATTGTGTAGTTATTTTTGAGTAAAAAAAAAATCTATATAAATGAAAGTACAATTAATTAATAATGCTACTAAAACATGCCCTTGTTGAGCAAATCTTGTTGGGTACAAGAGGATGCACTCTGCACTCATAGAAACTCAGAAAAATGGGGAGATATTTACACTGCACAGCAATTCCTGGAGAATTACTGGAGAAAGAAGGCAGTGTGTGTGTGTGTGTATGTGTGTGTGTGTGTGTGTGTTTTCACACATATATGGATCTGTTGAGTTCTTCTGTTTAGTTACACAATCTCTGCTCTTTGCCTCTGTGTGTGTGTGTGTGTGTGTGTGTGTGTTTCAAAGGGAGAGCAGGCATTTCTGTCAATCAAGAAGATGCAAAAGAAGTTAAGGGTGTTGTAAAGACTTCCAAGTGAAAATAAAATTCAGATCGCATGACAAAGGGAAATGTTTCTGAAAAATAGAAACAAAATGCTAAAGTCAGAGGGAGACGAGCTCACACAGACCACCTCCCCACTTGCACGTCTAAACTTCCCAGGATGTTACAGGTTCATTAGTGTTGTCAAGGACTAGAATTGCTCATGTAAAACAAATTCATTGTTTTGTAAACAATGCAACACACACAGCCCCATGAGGATACGTACAGGGTGTCCCAAGTTCTTACCTAGTACCACTGACATAGTCCATGGACACTGTCGGGATTTCCCTTAAAGCGTTCAGTATAGAATAGTATTCGTATTTGGGCTGTTTATTTGTAGCAGAGAACAAAGTTATCTTCCTGTAGCAATTAATGGACTAACATACATTTCACTTTTCCTTTTGATTGAAAAGGAAAAAGTGCAACTTCTATTTGAAATATAAATTTGTCCAAATGATAGGATAATTTTTAACTATGTTTAGTATAACAAAAAAATAAGTGCTTTCGACTTACTCCTTTGAACTGTGGCTCCTTATATTCGGCTTTCTTTTATTTGTTCAAAGTATAGCAACTTAATAACTGTATACAAAATAATAGCAACTGTGGGGAATGAGCAACAAGACAAAACACGTAGTAGAAAGGTTAGTTTGAGCAGTCTTTCATCAATAGTGAGAGCCATGGGTCCGTTATAATTTCCTGGTTTCTAATACTCTACTGACAGAGGAGTATTAGAAATATATAGTAGTAAAAAAAAGTAACCACATAAATCAGGGTAGATTAAAGGATCATCAACATGACTATAATAAAGGCCTGGAGATTTGTTTAAAGAAAGCTGTAAGGAAAAGCAATACTGTGCAGCATGGCCATTCTTGAACTCCTTATACTTGAGATAACTTACATAAATAGTTCTACAATATTTTTATAATTAATAAATTTGGTGATGAGTTTCATACAGTTGTTTCTTTTTCTTTAAACTTGTTTTCTGTCTTGATAAAAAAAGGCAGAGAATATGGAAAACAGGCCAATGTAACAAGAGCCACAGAAAAGTCAAGATTATATTTACTAACTACAACCTGAACTCCACCTCTTTGTTCCCAGTGATGCTTTCAAAGTCAAACTTAACTTCCAAAATCAATTTTACATCACTTGAGATTAGCACATGGTCAAGATCGCAAATCCTCTTATAGATCTAGAAGTGTATGACTTCTAGGTTGGATTATTTCTAAAGCTCAGTAACAAGTTCAGCGTCACTAAAAGTAAATTATCAATATAACCATTAAATATTTACTTTTAGAAAGTACAACATTTGGGTTAAGTTTACAATAACTTAATTTTAAAATGTGTACTGAGGGAATTTATAGGAAGTGACAGTATACTACATGATTGTTACTATCCTAAAGGAGTAAAGCTTTTAAAACGGTAGATATATGTAAAGAAATAATTGGATTGTGATGATTACTCTTTTTTCTGGGAGAAACCAATCAGTTTAGCTGCTTCGTGAAGAGTCTGAAAGACAAATTATGTTATGAACACATAGGAAGCATCTGGTTTTTGTTCAATAGGATGGTGGAAGCTTAAAGAAAAACACTTTGGGTTTTAGGTTCATATTATGAAAATGGAAGAACAGAGAGCAAATCTGATTGTTCACCAGGTCATTCCCACTCGCAGGGAGCTCTTCAAGATTTAACATCTTGGCCTTAGGCAAGGAGACCTTTTCTGGCCTTGCAGCTGGCCTTATAGCCTAGCTCCTCCTGTTAAGAGTTTTCAAAGTCCCTTTCCCAGACCTTTTCTTGCATCAGTCAATCTCCCAAAAGAAAATAGACTTTATATTTATAGAGGACACATCAATCAGCTTGATCAGATGGCTATCCATCAGCACTAAATGCTTGCTTCATGTTTTCTGAGAAACAAATAAATAACCACCACATTTCTTGGTAATTATACATTCAGAACAGAAAGACAATTTTAGTTCTGGGTATTGTTGATGAACACTTTTACCAGAGCAACAGTGGCCTCATTCATCACTGTCTCTAGCACAGAAGTCTGTTTCCCAGATGCTCGGAGAATGGGCCTTCTCAGTACAGTTATACATAAGTAGAAGAGAATCTGTGGCGTCTCTTCCTTGGTTATGGATATGTCTAGACCTCATACTTGTTCAGAACCTTTCTTTTGGTTCTGAGCCATTATATTAATTATCCTTCTCCATTCAATTTTCCAGTTATTGAGTGAGCTGATGGTGCTTAATGAGAAATGACGTTCTCCTGAATTTGTTACAGAAATAAAAATATACTTACCAGCAGTGAGGTGATAACGTAACAAGGATACTAATATCTATAGCTAACATTTATTGAGCTGTTAGTGACATTGTTCTGAAAACATTCTCACGTGTTATAACCTAAACCCCATAATAAAAAACATTGTTATTCATTTTCTTTTTCAAATGGGGAAATTGAGGTACGGAGACAAAGATGAAAAAGACAGTGTTTGGCCCTTAGAAGGCTCACAGTTTAGATTGGTAGTGAAATTAGTATACAAATGATTAACAAGGTTTCTAAGTATAAAGAGATGAATGAAAGCCTCAAAGAGAAGAATGTCTCTTTGAGTTGCCTAAGAAAAAGGCATTTCAGGCAAAGTACAATTATACAGAAACATAAGAACATTAACAAGGAATGGTATCTATTGACAACTGTAAGTACTTCTTAGTGACTAGGGCATCACATATGACTGAGAGGTTACAGCAGCTGCATCCCAAAAGATAAGCAGAAAATCTGAAGTAGAATTTTGTAGAAAGATTTGGTGATAAGGAATAAAAATTGATGCTCTTCATGTTTGGGCAGAGACAGGAACAGACGTTACCCTATGTCATAGGCTATGCATGCATTCAACAAGAAAATCTCAGGGCTGAGGAGAGGGCACAGATGGTAGAGTACATGTTGGTCACACATGAGGACCTGATCCACAGAATCTATGTAAACATTGTGTGTGGTGGTTCTATATCTGTAACCCTAGTGCTATGTCATAGAGCGAGAAGCAGAACCCAACGGCTTGCTAAACAGCCAGTTAGCCAAAACAGAGAAATTCAGTTTACTGAGAGACCCAGTCTCCAAAAAATAATGTGGATCAAGCAAGAAAATGGCAGCTAAAGTCAACCTCTGGCCATTACATGCCTGACATGGGCATGTACACCAGCATATACATCTATACCCATGTGTATACAACATGCATTCATACACGAGAAAAATACCAATTTTATCCAGGATTCAGACTAGATGGTGAAATGATGTTTCTGCCAGGATAGTTGGCTAATGTGGGATTCGCCGAAACAGCAGTGCTCCAGTCACTGAGTAAACAAAGAGCTCTGGTCAACTGAGCACACAGAAACAGAATCAGTCTGGCCTGAGAAGATGGTGTATTGTGTTTGAAAACCTTGAGTGTTAAGATATAAAGGTCTTTTGCATTCTGTATCCATACTTTAAAAATGTTTTAAAATTATGTTTATCTATTTGTGTATGGGAGTAAGGAGACAACTTACAGGATGTGGTTCTCTCCTTCCACCATCTGGACTCCAGGGGTCTACCTCAAGGTGGTGAGACTCAAGTGCTTTTACTCACTGAGCAATATTATATATACTTTCATCTGGTCATCTCTCTTCATAATTTTTAACCTAAAAATATTGAGGGTATGTAGTTTTAGCAGCCAGTACTTTACCAGTATCCCCAGGCTCCTTGTGTTTTTATTTTTCAAGCTGTTACCGATATAAAAATCAATACATCCTGACCATGGCAGCATATTAATGTAATCCCAGCACTAGTGAATTCAAGGCCAGCCTGGGCTACGTGTTTGTTTCCCAACAAACAAAAGAAAGAAAGTAATCAAATAAACAGTTTCATGTACGTATGCAATATCATGTGACATGCAGAATTTCTAAGCATATTTGGTATAGTTGATAGTTATTATGTTATAGAATGCTTAATAATACTTGATGGAGTGTTTTTAATAAGATTATTGTGCAGGGAAATCATTAAGGCTTCTATTGTTTTACATTTTATGAAACATTACTATTCCCTTAAAGGAAAAAAAACCCACTTATATCACTATCATTATTCAAGTTATCATTATTCAAGAATTAATTAATTCTTGAAAATTATTTTATAAAGAACACATTAGATGTTGTTACAAAAGGAAGTCAGAAATAGCTCTATTCTCAGTTGTTTATGGTGTTCTAAAGATATAGGAATAAGGTAGATAGAGGTTACATCCACAAAGAAGAAGGAGGAGGTGTGAGGGGATTGGGGGTTCCTGGGTGGGTGGGGGATGGGGTAAGGGGACAACATATGAAATGTAAATAAAACATCCAATAAAAAAATTAAAAAAAATAAAAATAAAAAAAATAAAAGTATTAAATTAAATAGCAAGTAATGAATAGACATATATCTGGCTTTAAATAAAATTTAAACTAGCTTAAATTAAATATACATGTATATATCCATACACATATATATTATATTATGTGTGTGCATAAATAAATATGCAATCATTGCTGCTACAGAGTGGGTTCGATGTGTAAGAGTGGAAACAGGAACTCCAGAGCTCTGTTCCTAGAACCCACATTTAAGAAGTGACAACAACCAAGCCATTGGGTGTGGCCTTGTGTGAGTCTGTGAAGCCAGCATTGTTGAGACAGGAGGATCACTGGAGCTTATTGGCTGCCAACCTAGCTCAGAAATTCAGTGAGGACACTCTGGCTAAAAGGTACAAGGCAGAGAGACACAGAGTGAGATACCCAACACCCACTCGGGTCAGTCCGTGTCCCACATACACACATGCACATGCACCACACAAACACAAATAGATGACACGTAAATTATATGTGGATATGAATGTGCATGTCTACATCATAAACACATATGCAGCGCATATAAATCTTCTTATGTCTGAACATGTTTATGTAAAGATCAATGATGTCCAGTTGAACACAGGAACATCTGATGGCAACTAAAAAGCTATTGAGCATCAATACGAAGTCAAAGAAACAATCAAAAGGCAAATGTCATGTATGAGATGCAGAAAACAGTAGCGGAGCAAAGATGTTTTTATTGACACCTTGCATTCTCATTAAACACTTAAAGGTAGATGAAGGAAGTTAAACCAATTTCTCCTGCATGTTAGCTTGGTGTTTTTGTGAGATTCCTACAAGTGGGAGAAGGGGTGTCTCTGACACTTTTGTCTGTTTTGGGGACTCTTTGCCTCCTACTGGGTCATCTTGTCCAGCCTTGATACGAGGGTTTGTGCCTTGTCTTACCATATCTTGTTTTGCCATATTTGGTGGATGTCCCTGGTAGATGTGACTGCTCTTTTCAGAATAGAAATGGAGGAATGGATCTGGTGGAGTGGGGGAGGAGTGGAGAAAGGAGAGGTCAGGATGTACTGAAAACAACAACAAAAAGATAATAAATAAATTAATTTTTACAAAAGTTTTTTAACACTTTATTGTGTTTAGCAATAAGCAAATATTTTTAGCTTATATTTTAATTTTCAGAAAGGTTCTAAAATGGTCTCTGACTTGGTCTCATGGTTAGAGAGTAGTGGCTCTGAAGGACTAAGATCTCTCTTACTTGCACTTGCAAGCTTTTTACAGCCTGCAGTTCTCATTATGTACACAACGTCTATGTTCCCCACAAAAGAGTTTCTAAAAGACATGACTTGGTTGGTTTTGTTTTATTTCAAAACTTTGATTCTTTAGTATCAGATATAAATGCTGACATAGGGAAGATAGCTAATTGATACTGCTGATGATCAGAAAGTTACTCTTCTGGGATCAGCATATAACATGGGTCATGTTGGCATGACTATCAAGATATGACAACTCTGGTCTGCTGTCTTCATCACTGCTCATAAAAATGTGGAGGTAACTGTAAATCATCTGGAGTAGTTGGCTGGCAATAAGCAACCTAACTCCTTTTATCACTCAGAAGTAAAATGGAAAGAGAGACCTTCACAGCAGTGAACTCACTTTTGTCTATTAATGGGACACTCAGTGGAATGAGAAAAATGTCCTATGGTCCATTCTAATAAAACTGCTACAATGACTCCAGAATTACAGTTTCATTCCAATATCTAGTGTGTTATAGATCGGAATCTGGTAAAAGGACCAAGTGATTTTGGGGGGAAATCATTTTAGCCTGAAGAATAAAGTCTAGGGAGAGTCTATGAAATGAAGATCTGGGATGATCAGAAGAATCTTGATTTTGAACTAAGTTTTTATAATCAGTCAGCACTTGTCACCCTTTAATTACTGAGTTTATCTTTTGTTTTACTAACACTAAAAATATGAAAAGCTTGCTTTAACCATTCTGAACCCAAGGGCTTATCATCACTTTGAAAGCTGCAAATATCAGCTTGTCAATGTATATTAATCTTCAGGCAGATTTATCATTCATTATGAGTAAAGGAAATTAATTCATTTACTTAATAATTTTGAGAAAAACCCTTACTACATAGTCCAGGCTTGCCCAGACTCCTAGCAATTCTAGTACCTTAACCTTTCGAGTTTTGCACTCACTGGTGTGAATTGCCACCTCAGCTAAATGCAGTGGTGTGAATCACAACCTTAGCTGAAGTAAAACTGATGTCTAGTAAGCCATTGTATCACAGACATATCTACTTTTGTTTCCAGGAAACTCTGAATGCCCCTTCTTCCTCTGGGGACTTCTAGTCTTCTTGGGCTTGGCTCTGGTTATATCGTTGATCTTCAATATTTCCCACTATGTAGAGAAGCAGCGACGAGGTAAGACCTTCTGGCAAACCATTGTATAATACCTGTTCAAATGCAGACCCAGGCAACCCTCAGGCGTAGAAACTGTTATGAGATGTCATTAACGGCTTGTTATAACTGTGAGAGATCTGTTTTCACCCTGAGGGCTCCCTTAATTTAAACATGAATTCACTTTGGAGATGTGAGACAAAGCTCCCCAATGTAGCTTTATGACTGTCTCAGGATTGACAGCTGAAAGGAGTTATTCTGCTAAATGGGCTTCTCTAAATGAACAAATCAGGGGATGGCCATCTTTTGAGACAGTGACAAAAGTGAAGAGCTGCACCCTATGGCTCTACTGAAGTTATTCAGTTCTCTGGGGCTCCAGCCATGTGACTTGGCACTGACTGGAAAAGCCACACACTGAACCCAGTCCTGTCATGACACCACAGGTCTAGAACTTGTCAGAGTGTCATTACCACTGTTAGCTTTGCCCCCTTTTAGCCAGGTGGCTTTTATCTACATATGTCATAATTAAAATGCTATAATGTGCACAAGCTGCACACACCTCTGTGTGCACACTGACTACATGGATCAGTGCACAGAAGAACCAAAGCTAAACTATTTCTGGGAAGTGCCTTCATATACAAAGAGCAGAAAAATTGCAGCAGGAGTTATAAATAGGGAGGGAAGAATTGTAAAAAGAAAAGATAAAACTCATGAAAAGGAACAAAACTAAGTTAGCACACTGGAGTTAAACATACAACACGTGTCTAAGAAAACCTGCATGAAGCTAGTGTAAATGCTGATCAGGTTGTACAGGGAGGGTCCTCCATCCACTTTGGAGGAGCTTCTTACGTGGTGATAACCCAGCATCAGGTGTGGACAGGAAGTTGTTGTCATGGAGATTTTGAAAGCTTGGAGGTATCTGAGAGTGAGTGGTATAGATGGTATAGCTCAGGTCACAGAACCATTCAATATCAAAATTGTTGCCAAGCGCCCAGGATAGCCATACACTAATTTTTCCTACCTCAATGTAAACAGGCTTTGTAATTTTCATCTTTGGTGCTTGAGGCATCAGATTTTATTTGTTCATATCTAGATGATTTTACATTGTACAGATAGAAGCAGACCCTCTCCGTTTACTTTTGCATGATAGATTTGATGGGTTTTTTTTTTTTTTGTAAGTGTACTAGCTATTATTGTCTCAGCCTTACCATAGAGGGCTCTATCGTTTAAAAACAGTGAGGCGGAGATAAAAATTGAAAATAGGAAATAATAAATTGAATGCATGATGTCTTTCTTTGGACTAATGGCAGCTTTTGATCATAAGCAGTATAGCTTCGAAAGCAAATCAAATGTGTGAATCAATATTCACTCTGGTTTCAGGTGTCAGCTGTTAGATCTCATGTAAGTAGAAAGGTCTCTATCTCTCTTCCTTTTTACAGCTAATGTAAAACACCATGCAGGTCATAAGGGTCTGTCGGGGAAAAGTAAATGTACATATATGTTAGTACAATGTGGGGACTTGACAGGTTGGTTTGTATGTGATACAGTCCATACCACCGTACTTCATGGACCTGGTGCTTCTTTCTCTCTTTTCACAGTAACTACCTCCTTCCTTTTGGCCACAGTAATCACCAAGGGCCTTCCCTGGCCCCACATCACTTCCTGTAACGTTAGTACATTGTTTCAGTAGGTGTCAGTCAGTTCTCCAGCCTCTTTGCTGCTCCAACCATGCCTGTGTCCTGGGATCCTCTGTAGCTCCTGGCTCACTTTCCTCCACCCTCATCTTTATATTATTTAAGAACTTAACAACACCTAGGGCTTCGTCCAGGTGCTCCAGTTAGCCACAATCCATTCCATTTCAGTGGGTTGGGTTTTCTGAGGCTTTTATGAGATTGGTTCCAAACATCAGTGGCTCACAGGTCATTGATTTGATATACACTTCTTAGGTGGAACAGACTGTATAGATTGATGCAAGCTCAGGGTGATTAGCCTTGAAGCAGCTTTGACAGTGCTCAAGGATTGCAAATTGCTCTCACTCCATGTTCCCAATTGCCCAACACTCCCCCACCCCAACCCTGAACTTTCCCCAGGTGTGAATATTCACCATGACATCTTTTCCAACCCACAGGAACAAATAATACTATTCTTCACTCCCAGAGATGGGAGGCAGTTTGAATTGTCTCTGTAAACACTCAGTTCCTCCCTAATCCTGAAGGCCTGGGCTTGCTCTATGTCTTGGGCAAAACAGGCTAGAAGAAAGTTTGTCACATCATCCAGCCTTTTTTTCACATGCTCTGTAATTGTAATGCTGCTGCAATTGGCCCCGTGTCACTTTTATGTTAGCATCTCTATGCTACGCTTTGTGGCTAAGAAACTTGCAAGATATAACTCTACCTTGGCCAAAAAGCAGTTAAAAAACTTCGGGTGCATATTAAATAGCTTAGAGAAGGAACCCTCCTTCCAGTGATAGTGCAAATATCTACACATTTAATCAAACAGACACCTTTTATTCTTTTTTATTGGATATTTTATTTATTTATATTTCAGATGTCATCTCCTCTTCCCATTTCCCCTCCCTAGAAACCCCCATCCCATCCACCCTCCTCCTTTTTGCTTTTATACCATTTTAATTACATGCAAGTATTAAGGTCAGTTCTAGGTTGAGGAACTAGCAATACAATAGATGCAAACAGTTAAGGAACAAGCAGCTTTGAAAATGAATACTTTGCTTTCTAAAATAAACCTTTATTTTTATTCAATGCATTGTCCAAATCTGTTCTTTCAGAGCATATTCATTTCTTTTACTAATCAGAATGTATTTTTTTCTTCCATGAAATCCAAAGAATATTATTTATTCAACTCTTCCTCTTCGATTTGAGAAGATTAATCAAGTGTGTGATTTGTTTGTGTATCAATCTTATTAGTGAACCTTCTTTTCACTAGACTATGGTATGTTTTTGACTGAAAATTAATGAGATTCAGTGTTAGAGTTTCAGTCATGTGCTGCTGTTTCTTGCTGTGACAAATGTGCCTAAAAGGTGGACACCCTAAAGGGGAACCATCAAAGCAAATGTCTTTGCAGCGTACCCTCTCAGATGCATACCAACCACAAGCCTTGCATCTATATCACAGGGAGGATGGGGGAGCCTTACCTAACTCTGGTTCATGATCTTTCACACTTTGCTGCTCTATAACCATGTAGCACTGAGATGAGTAGGCAGTGTTTAAATCATGCCATTTATTTTCAAATAAACTTCTGAACCTTTGGGACAGAGAAAGTCTTTGCAGGATCTGAGCTTGCTCACCTTCATGCTTAGCAAGGGATCATCCATCTTCCATTAACCTGTACAACTAGCAGTGATGACCTAGCTACCATTCAAATGCACATTTATTTTCTAATACTTGTGCAGCTGGTGGTGTCTTAGAACTTTTCAAAGTCTTCTTTCACAGTGTTTCTTCTGCAGTTTATCTGATGTACAATACCCGTTATCCATTTATTTTCTTATTTTCATATTGCTTTAGTCCCCTTTCATTTCATCTAATGACCAGATACTAGTATATACTATCATGTACATAATTGCTTTTATTTAACCTTTTTACAAAAATTTATGATCTTTTTTCTTTTTTATTCTGGGGATGAAACAATCAACTATATCTCCCTACTTTTGGGTTATTCTTTTAAACATTGCATGAGTATATTTTTTAGGTATCAACATTCATAGTACAAGTATTAAATTTTTACTTTAAAAGTCCTATACTATAAAATATTTTGCCAGTTTGCAAAAATATTTTATGGGACACCTAATTGTTCTTATTGTTATTACTAAATGTCATTCTTTTTTGTTTTAGTTTAATATTGAAATCAGCTTTCATGTACCTCAGGCTGGCCTCAAACTCACTATATAGTAGATAATGACCTCATACTTCTATTTCTCTTATTTTGACCTTAAAATGATGGTATTACAGATGTGCACCAGCTTATTCAGTTTGTATAGTGCAGGAGATTGAACCAAGGGTTTCGTGTGCACTAGGCAAGTGCTCTACCAATGGAGCTACACACCAGCCCAGTGTTCTGTATTTTTTCTTAATGTTCCGTATTTTTAGTCTCAATTTTTTTTTTTTTTGGTTTTTCGAGACAGGGTTTCTCTGTGTAGCTTGGGCTGTCCTGGAACTCACTCTGTAGACCAGGCTGGCCTCGAACTCAGAAATCCGCCTGCCTCTGCCTCCCAAGTGCTGGGATTAAAGGCGTGCGCCACCACCGCCCGGCTCAATTTTTTTTTTATTAAAAACAAAATTACTCAACTAGTGACAATGCCCTCTGTAAAGGTGAAATGTCAGAGATTTCCTTTCAAGTTAAACTTCATGTATAATATATATAAATGTAAAGGAATATATTGTATATTTCGCTTTACTAACTGAAAAATGTTAGTCTATTTATAGTAAACTCATTTATTCAATTTGAAATTCAATGAACAAAAAGTATAGCTTATATGATATGGATTTAGAACACATGATGTGGATAAATTGCTTTGTCATTTTATAAAATGTCTTCACATTGCTTTCATCACTTTCCATATCTACTCCATTATGCTAGGTTTGCTATTCTGTATTCTGTATTCTGTACTCGGAATCACAGTGTTTTCCAGATATTAAAACTGTAAGACCATTTAACATCTGATGTCAGAGACTGAGATGGCTCCAGTCTCTATTTTCATAGAATAACTATAGCAAAAGTTAAGTTTTTGTTCCATGGCATATTAAATAATAAGAAATTCAAGTATGATAAATGCCATATTATGTATATACCTCTACTTTAGTGTATAAATCATCGATAAGTAGGCAATAAAATTTATAAAGTAAATATTCAGCACAGAATTGGATCTTGAATGTTGTAAAATCTATTAATTTTCATAATTTATTGTGAATCTGTTACTTTCATAAAATATTAGTCAAAACCTACACTTTCCCGTTACTTTTAAATATACAGATGTATTTAATAAGTTATTTGCCTTTGAGCTACCATCTTCAGGGTTCAGTGTGAAATACTTCCTGAGGACTGGAACATACTTTCTCCCATGGTTTTCTTTTCTTAGATTACATCTCTGGTCAATATATAAGCTGCTCTAATACTTCAAATGCTTTCAGAGAATGAATTACACTTTTTTTCCAGTGTCTTCACTCTCTAACAGTTACTATATGCATAAAATGAAACTACTACAATGCTTCTTCATTTTATCAGATGCCAAGAAATTTTAGAAGAAGGGGATAGCTATATGATAAATAGAGCCCTCTCTCATAGATCAATAGGTAAGTACGTAAGTAGGTGAGTAGGTAGGTAGGTAGATAGATAGACAGACAGACAGACAGACACATACATACAAACATACATACATATATACATATATACATATATAAATACATACATGAATACATACATACATACATGCATATATACATACATACATACATACATACATAGACACATAGATACATAGATACATAGATAGATGGTACATAGATAGATACATAGACAGACAGATACAAGTAGAATTGTTGTTGTTGTTGTTGTTGATGATGATGATGATGATGATAAAAAAAATCTATTAGAACCAACATGAACAAAAATAGAAATAACAGAAAAACCCAGAAGTGTTGGTGACATTCAAAGGCAGAAACTATGTCCTGTTTTACAATGGTAAAGGACAAGATTGCCAAGAAAAGACATTTCAGATTTTTCTTATTATTTTCTGTGCACAAAATACAATGCATCTGGCTCGATATTATGCCCAAGCTGTCTTATATCAAGACAGAATTGACTGACTCAGAAAGGAAGCTGCTTTTATCACTTATTAAACTTACTTATTTCTACAACAAAACACCAAAGGCAGTTACTGTTATAAAGAAAGGGGTTTTATTTAGTTCATAGTTCTGGAAGTTCAAAGTTTGGACAGTTATAGCACAGACTCTAACTGATAGCAATGGCAGTGGTACATGTTAGAGAAACTGATCACATCTAGCCAAGAGACAGACGGGAACAATCCGTTTTGTTCCTATTCATGACTATCTTCCAAGAATTACCAAGCAGTCACATAAGAAACTGCGTAATTCCTTCTGATAGCAGACATTCTCAGTGATTAAAGGATTTTCTCTTAGATTCCACTCTTGAAAGTTCCAGTGCAATTCATGATACTGCAATTTTAAGGAGTAAATATTATCACAGGGATTCCTTGGATACCCTCAAATCACCTCAAAATCATATCTACCCCCCAGTGCAACTAATTGTAGCCTTTGTGGCTTGATAAACTTTGTTAATTTACACTGAGGATTAGCTCCCCTCATGAAATATTTTTAAATGCATACGCATTTTTTAATTTGTTTATTTTTAATATTTTTCAGATAAAATGTACAGATACTCTGATGACTACATTCCAAGGTATGTTAAAACTGAATAATATATTATGATTTCCAACTAATAAGGAAAGTAACAAATGTTATATTGCTTATAGAGTTGTCTCAGAGATATTACCAATTGAGCTAAATGGAAATGAAAAGTAAATTACAATTTTTTCTACTTGCATCTGAAGACTGGAAGCCATAGCACTATCATAGATCCCAGTTACTAATACATCAAGTCAATCAAAGAACTAAGTAAAGATTAAAAGGACAGTATAATCTGACATCTACAAAGGTCTCAGTATCTAATATAGATATTTATATGATAATGAAGATGAAAAGAGTGCAGTCTAACTTTTTATAGGACTATATGGTACTGCAGAATGTAGAATAGAAAGAAGTCTATAAAATCCCATAAAACAAATAATCAGACCTGGTGGTTCATGTCAATGATTTCAGCAGTGGAGAGGGTGAGACAGAAAAGAACACAAGTATATGGCAAGCCTGGGCTACATAGTGAATTTTGAGGCCATCCTCAGATGTATAGAGACATTTCTCACAAAACAAATAGAAAAGAAAGACAGACAGATAGACAGGAAGAAACACACACAGTGACTTAGTGACATGGTGTTTGTAAGGATGATTTTAATCAATAGTGAAATGTAATGAATTTATACTCTGAAATAACAAATACTAATTACAGAATCTCTTTAATACTTGTTGGATTAGTTTATATATTGATTTTTGAGAAAGGTTCTCGCTCTATTGCCTTGGCTGTCCTATAGCTATGTAGATCAGTCTAGCCTCAAATTCACAGAGATTCACCTGCCTCTGTCTCTTGGATGCTGGGATTAATGATGTGCACCAACATGCCAAGCTTGTACAATATATCTTTAAAAGGGAGTCTAGGGCATAAATAATAGTAAGATAATTTCATTTTTCTGTATAGTATATTATAACCCAAATGTATCATTATATTGGATATTCCATTAGGAATGACAATTCAAATAAAAATGATTTTCTGCAGGATTTTTCAAATCTTCCAAAATTGTGGACAGAGAAATCTTTGAACAAGCTTCAATTTTTTTTCCAATTTTTATTGGATATTTTATTTATTTACATTTCAAATGTTGTCCCCTTTCTCAGTTTCCCCTCTGGAAATCCCGAATCCCATCCTCCCTTCCCCTGCTTCTATGAGGGTACTCACCCACCTGCCCACCCACTCCTGCCTCCCTGCCATGGCATTACCCTACACTGGGGCATCGAGCCTTCACAGGACCAAGGGCCTCTCCTCCCACTGATGCCCGACAAGGCCATCCTCTGCCACATATGTTGCTGAAGCCATGGGATCCTCCATGTGTACTCTTTGGTTAGTGGCTTAGTTTCTGGGAGCTCTAGGGGATATGGTTGATTGATATTGTTGTTCTTCCTATGGGTTGCAAACCCCTTCAGTCCTTTTTTTAACTCCTCCATTGGAGACCCTGTGCTCAGTTCAATGGTTGGCTGCGAGCATACACCTCTGTATCTGTCATGCTCTGAAAGAGCCTCTCAGGAGACAACTACATCAGGCTCCTGTCAGCAAGCACTTCCTGGCATCTGCCATAGTGTCTGTATGTGGGATGGATCCCCAGGTGGGGTTGTCTCTGGATGGCCTTTCCTTCCGTCTCTGCTCCACACATTCTCTCTGTATTTCTGAGTATTTTGTTTCTCCTTCTAAGAAGGACTGAAGCATCCACACTTTGTTTTCATTCTTCTTGAGCTTCACATGATATATGAATTGTATCTTGGTTATGCTGAGCTTTCAGGCTAATACCCACTTATCAATGAATGCATACTTTATATGTTTTTTTGTGAGTGAGTTACCTCACTCAGGATATTTTCTAGTTCCATCCATTCACGAATTCATTGTTTTTAAAAGCTGAGATGTACCCCATTGTGTAAATATACCACATTTTCTGTATCCATTCCTCTACTGAAGGACATTTAGGTTCTTTCCAGCTTCTGACTATTATAAATAACATAGGCGGAACAAGATAGGACAGGACAGGGCAGGACAGGACAGGACAAGGCACAGCAGGGCAGGCAGAAAAGGGAAGGATTTGAAGCCCCTGGACTCTAATGGATCTTTTTATAATAGTTTCTTCTCTGATTAAAAATGTCTTTCAGAGATACAAAATATTGTTGCAGATAGACTCTCTGCATATGAATTTTTGTGCCTATTCTTCATACTGAAATCTTTTAACTAGAGATTATTTTAGGCTATCTGAATGATTTTCTGATGATAAACATGAGAACCCTCACCTCTTTTCTGATAAACTTGATTCTTGACATTTGAAGGGCAATTAAGATACAACCTGCCAGGTGTTGTGGTGGCAGCACTAATCTGTATTCCCAGTACCTGAAAGGCAGGCAGGAAGTCTATTCTGAGTTTCTGGCTAGACTGGCTTGCACAAAGTGAGCTTACCTCAAAATACAAAGAATAAGAAACAAATAAAAAGATATAGTGTAGTGGCGCACGCCTTTAATCCCAGCACTTGGGAGGCAGAGACAGGCAGATTTCTGAGTTCGAGGCCAGTCTGGTCTACAGAGTGAGTTCCAGGACAGCCAGAGCTATACAGAGAAACCTTGTCTCGAAAAACAAAAAACAAACAAACAAACAAACAAACAAAAAAGATATAGTGTAAAAAAAGTCTTAGGATTTGATTTTTTAGCTAAAGATTATGTTGATGGTTTTTATACTGATATGAGAAGAGTTGGAAAGGAAAATTGGTACAATACCCAGCTCAATGTAACTAGGCTTTTATCTGTACTATAGATGTGGGAATGAGGCTGGTTCTTGTGTAACATTTGCTCATTTAACAAAGAATCACTCAAGAATAAGAGCTATGGGGCTGGTGAGTCGGCTCAGCGGTTAAGAGCACCGACTGCTCTTCTAGAGGTCATGAGTTCAAATCCCAGCAACCACATGGTGGTTCACAACCATCTACAATGAGATCTGATGCCCTCATATGGGTGTCTGAGGACAGCTACAGTGTACTTACATATAATAAATAAATAATTCTTTTTTTAAAAAAAGGAATAAGAGCTATGTTAGAAAACCATAAACTAAGTTCACTGATTCCCAAAGAGGAAACTCCTCCTGTCTGGAAGAAAGCAAAGATCATCACCATGCCAACCATCAGGTACAGGGGTTTAAATGCTTCAACCCACTTCAGCTGAGCTCCACTTTCCTGCCCGCTGTGCTTAGTAAGGAAGACATTAATACACACAACATGTTTATCATTTACAATTATGCAGCAAGGGAGAAAGAGACCTCAAGTTCATCATAAATAGTCCCCAGTGACTCAGAGAACTGCTTGTGGCAGAACATCTCATCCGCATGTGTCTTACTTCTAGATGAGCAAAATCAGAAATCAGTCAGCATTGGCTTGTATACCCCAGAGGCAAAATGACAACTAAAGCTGTGAAGGCTCCTGTCTCTATGGAGACTGCAGCCAAGCCCAGGATTTTCTAGCCAGTTTCTCTTCATGCCATGTTGTTTGATCTTCTGTTGCATACTTTGATTATCCTTGAGCATTACAAAAGAGACAGGGATGTTCCAAACTCACCTCGAGAATAGTCTTAAAAAAAAAAAACTACTACAAAGTGGAAGGAAATAGATCATTTCCTCAAAGATTTAATTATCTATTGCCTGTTATTAAATACTTTAAATATCCATTGCCTATTGTTTTTAAATCTCCATTTAGGCAAAAATTGGATATACAAAGCAGATACCACCTACAAAAAAATAAACTAATTCCCAAGTTTATATACAAATAACTAGTCCACTTTTTTTTTGGTTATGTGGATTGAAGATCAAAATGACTTTTGTAGGAAGACATTGAGACTCAGGAAATTATCTTCATTCATTAAAATGAAAAAAAACATCAAGAAAGAAACAAGTGGAAAATGATCTTGTTTTGAGGTGGGCTAGAATTACTGAGGCCTCTTTAGCTAGACAAAGTCCACTATACTGGGTTCCCTTTTTCACTTTCTCTGGATCTACAATATCTGCTAGGCTGGAAGCTATACTGGAGAGAAAGAAATTTCTTTTCTGCTCTTCCTGGTTCTCCAAGTCCCTGTCCTTTCTACACAAGAAGGTCACAAACATGATCAACCTAAGCACAACACAACATCCAAATGTACACCACAGGAAGGGAAATGCGTACTCCATGTTACTTATCCTTGGATCACCTCATTCTTAGAAACATATTGTAAACAATTCTTACTCCTCCTCTATTGGAGTAAGGAAGTTTCATGGTGAATACACTATGGGATTGAGATCCAAGGAAATCAGAAACTTACTTAAATTTTTGCAGTTGTTCTTACAGACTGGTTCTCCAGACTGAGAATCTTTAAGACATATGACTTCCATGCATCCTTTCCTGACCCAACAGCTTCCAAAAATACACACACTGAAGCTCCTCCTCTTTTTTCCTTTTATTGAAATTAGAGTTTTCCTGTCATAAAATATGTCCTGATTATGGTTTCCACCCCCTTCCCGCCAGTTCCTTCCTACCTCCACTTCCATCCAGATTCACTTTCATTTTGTCTCTCATTAGAAAAGAGGCTTCTAAGGGATAATATAAAATATAAGCAGACAGAACAAAAACTAGCCCAGCAGAATAGAATAGGACAAAGTAAAAGGAGCCTAGGAAAAGGCACAAGAATCATATATAGACACAGAGACACACCTTCAGGGATCCTATAAAAAACGCCACAGCTATATCATTTTTTTTAAAAAAAAAAAAAGCACTAAACTGGAAGCCATGATATGTATGCAAAGCACCTGTGTCAGAGACAGATAGAGGATATATATACAGAAAAAAGAAAAATCCCTGATATGGAACCTCCAGTGAAGCCTTTGAGTTAATTTTCTGTTAACCATCAACTACTGGTACCTCCAGTTGTTTCTTTTCCCAGTGAGACTCCCTTGTATAAAACTGAATTTTCATTTGTAAGTAGTTATCAATTAGAGATAGATTCTAGGCTAGGGATGGGGGTATGTGTCCATGTACTTCTTTCAGCTCTAGGGCTCCATCTGGAAACCGACCCATGCAGGACTGTGAATGCTGCCTCAGTTCTGTGAGTTTAGAAGGCATTGTTTCCCTGGTGTCCTCCATACCCTCTGGCTATTACACTCTTCCTGCTCCATCTTCCACGGGGTTCCCTGATCCCTGAGGGAAAGATTTGATGAAGACATTCCATTTCAGGTTGGATGTACTAGGTCTCTCACTCTGCATATTGTCTGGCTGTGGTCTTTGTATCGGTTCCCATCTGCTGCAGGAGGAAGCTTCTTTGATGATGACTGAGCAAGGGACTGATCTAGGAGTATAGCAAAATGACATTAGAAATCATTTTTCTTGCTATGTTTGTTCAGTAGAACAGAAGTATTTAGTTTTATCCTAGGTCACTGGGCTATCTAGTCTCAGGTTCTTGGTCAGCCAAGCAGTGTAGGATATGATTCCATCTTGTGGAGAGAGACTTAAGTCAAATTGGATACTCCCACAGCTTTGTGCCACACTTGTACTAGCATACCTTGAAGGCAGGGCATCATTGTAGATCAAAGGGTTTGGGGCTGTGTGGGTGTTCTCATTTCTCCTTTGATAGCATGCAGATTACCTTCCTGTTCCAAAGATGCTAGCATGTTGGAGTGAAGGCTGCGTATAGGCACGAGATCAACTTCTCTATGTTAAATGAGTTGTGTGGGTGTTGTCTTCAGCAAAAGGTCTTTGGCATCAGTTTCTAGAATTGTGGAGAAAGTTACAATAAAACAAGCATATTGAGGAACACCCAAAGCAGCTTCTCCTTTCCTTTCTGCTTTAATATTCTTTCTGCATTTCTTGTATCTTGTACCTTAATACATAAAATCTCAAGCTCATGCTACAGCTGGCTATCCACTATACCCCTGCTACAGCCAAACATGATTAGCCAGCTGCATTCTGGTCATATTTGCTGGCTTCCCCTTTTTTCTTTTAAGTCTTGAATCTATGTTGTTCCGTCTTTAGGCTTCCAATCCACTGACTCTGCTCTTGCAGAGGTGACCGATGAATTCCACACATAAAATCCTAACTTTGTTTTGCTGGCCCCATCTGAAGCATTTCTACTTGAAACGCTCACTTTGCTGACTCTGAGCCACCAACAGACTCCTTTGATTTTGCCCCCTTTCTAGTAGCTTCTTCTCCTGAACCTTAAAACACTAGAGTGTCAGCTCTCCTCTAGCAAACTAGTCTTCTACCACTAGTCAGTCTCCAAAAAATTTCACTCTCCTTCATGGTCTTAGGTAACATTCAGATGCCAGTGAAATACAAAATTACATTTCTACATAGTCAAAGAAATCCATTTCAAGTAAATCAATCTAACATTTGCCAATACCAACTTCCAACAGACCCCCAAACCTGCCCTTCCCTCAGCCCAATAACTTCCCAAGTCCTTAAAACAACTTTATTAGCTTTAAAACGATGCCCTACCTTTTTATTTGGATGTTGAAATCATTTATTATATTATGGAATTTGGAGGCTGAGAAGAGTTATGTAGTGTTAGCATAATTTATAAATAATACGTTTACAACTTACAGAATTGAAGGATGAGGGAATCAGGTAGAAGTAATGTGGTTTTTAAAAAAGTAATCTTTTAAAAATCTGCTTAGATCACAAAGCATTTGAGGTAAATAGAGTAAACACATTTTTAAAACAGTAACTGTGTAAGAGCTAAATGAAAGCTCAAAATGGGGCCATATAAGTTACAATAATATATTTTACAAATTTGATGTGTCAATAAATATAACTAATGGCTAGAGTCTCTCTTCAGATATGCCCAGAGTGAGAGCCTGATTTGACCACAAACTCAGGATAAATTATTCTCTCAGTTATAAGCTCACTTACTAATATTTTTTCAAAAAGCAATCACTGTATGAGTTGGGTATGTGACTCTGAGGAAGAGCACATACTTAGCATGCGCAGGACCTGACATTTGATTCTCAGCATTGCAAAGGGAAAAAAAATCAGCAATTATTGTAATCTTCTACATAAAAAATTGCCAAACATTTGTTGTTGAAGTTTATTACATGTCTGCAATCAGCTGGAGCTATTTGGCATTGCTCAGTAAAAACACGTTTTTTAATTTGTTCGTTAAGCAGCTGCTCCTGAATAATAGTTTATTTGAGGTGATTAATCACCTGAGGCCTGCCTGCAGACATGGGACAATGCATTATAAATCACATCTTATTTTCATTCATAGGGAATAGAGTGATATTCATTTTTTGGACATGATTTATCATTTGCAGGTTGTGCCTGCTATCTCTGTGGGCTGGGAAAATGGATGACTTGTCTTATTAAAAGTCTTCACCTTTTGCTGTAATATTTTCTGCATATCCAGAGAAAAAGCCATGCTCAAGACCATTGGTTCCTTATTAAGGTGTCCTGGATAGTAAATCCATTGTAGATGACTTCTTTCACTACCAGTTAAGTGAAATGTGGGCCAGCATCCGGGCTCTTCAAACGTTTGTGTGGGCATCTCCTGAACTGTTATTTAAGGAGACCTACTCAGTATTTATATACACTATGTCTTCTTTAAGAAGTATGGAAAGCACTTTTGGTGGTGTGCCTCAGAATGATTTTTTTCCTTTGGATATAATTCCTTCCACCTCTCTGTGACATGTAATCTCAAAGTAAAAGCATTTAGTCTTATTTCACAAAATGCCACCTACTGAGTGATAGGTTCCTCTGTCCCTATCTTACCAATGTAAAATTTAGCCATTAGGGCCATTGTCATAAGTATGATATCATTAGGATAATCTGGAGATGATGACAAGGTATTTACTGTAATAATAGCATTAGTTACATAAAGCAAGATGGACATTTAATCCAATAACAAAAAACAACTCTCCTGGATCCCTGTTGACTATCTTCACTAGAGGTGCAGGAAACTATGATCCTTATGCGGCTTTCTAGACTATTTCCCTAAAGGCTTTTGATATGTATCTTTCTGCTTGACTTCCTTAGAATATATGTAGAGCATAGGACTTTAAGTTTACATTGTGATTCTAGCTGTTTTACTAGGATTACAATTACTCACTATATGTCTGCATACTTAATTCCTATGTATTGCAGATTCCTAGTATGTACAATACAGGGAATCATAACCTTTCTAACGGACTAACTCAATGGTTGAGAGAGTCCTGGCAGAGTGAGAAATTCTCATAACTGGTAATTATTTCTGATACTGCTCACAAACTAAGTTAATAAATTAGTCTATCTGAGTCTCAGGCTTTCCTGTTTGTGTTCATTACAAGTGTAGCAGGTTCCAATCATAATATTTCATCTTCTAATCTGAGTCTATAGTGTTTACGTAACAAATACAGTTTTAAAGGACCTTTCAGAGTTGTACTGGGAGCAAGCAAACAGGCAATACAGCTAGGAGCACAGACAACCAACCTTCTAATCCTAACTCTCCTTTTTTCCTACTCTCATGACCCGGAGAAACAACTTGTGACCCTGAAGCTAAGAAGCTATATAACATCTGTGTATTCCAAATTTCTTATCTATAAAATTTTGGTGATAGTGCTGGCCTATGGAATTGCTTGGAGAATTAAACAAACAAAAAAGATATGAAATGTGCTTCAAAAAGTCCCCAACACATAAGAGTTCTCAGTAATCATTTACTATCATTACTTATTCCTGAAAGAAGGTTCCAATCTTGACTTAATTTGCGCAAGTGCGCGCGCGCGTGCACACACACACACACACACACACACACACACACACACATGCACGCACGCATGAATCCTGCTTTAACTCGTTTACATGTGATCACTTCTACCATACGAGTTTGAGTCTCAACTAGAACATGTGATTGTTTACTACATATTGAAGTTAGCTGAGAAATCAGTTATTAATTTCTATTTATTAGTTAAAGCAGTTATTACTTAGTAGTTATGTTTTACTAAGTGTAAAATGGATTTTGTCTAATAAAGAAAATTATGTCCCCCTGTTGCAGAGTTGATGAATATTATGTTGAAGATGCTCCAATTTATGGTAACTTAGAAAATATAATCCCAGGTAAGTTTTATTTTTCTATAATTAAACATCTCAAAGAAAACTACTTAATTCCACAAACAGTTGGAAACTTTTTTAAAACTACCATAGTTAGATATCATAGAAGCCATAGTTATATTTAGTATATTACCTAGGATATATTTTCAAGGGCCACAGTGTAAATTGCATTGTGATATTCAGTACAAGCCAGCAGCTCCTGTTTTTCTGTGAGCTCTTCATTTCACTCTTGTAGTAACAATATATTACTACCAGAATAGTAATAGCATATTTAATTTCCATGAATTTTGACCCTCAGAGAATTCTATGAAATAAAACCACTTCTAGAACAAAATATGACCCACAGAAACAGTATGTTGTGATCTGTATATGAAAGCATGACAATAGTTAATGGTCAGAATAATGAACACTTTCTTGAGTTTCCTATGTTTTAACCTGTTCTCTCTGAGTGGAGAACCTGGGGCTGGATGGACAGCAGGTGGGGAAAAAGTGGAACCAAGTCATCACTAAGTGGTTTATGCTTTTATTTTTCCACAAGAGCTCTCCACTTGACCCTTCTCTCAAAACTAAACCCTGTAACATCCTCAAAGCAGGCAGCTGGGATGAAGCCCCATGGCTGATGAAAGAAACTGCCGCAGTCTACAAACCTTCCTCTGCAAGCCTTCACTCAGTTCACGAGTGGAGTCTCTGGGTTTATTCTGCTGTAGGCCTCTGTCTCAAACACAAAGGTTTTCCATAATCTAAAAATACCCTAACATCTACACATTTACCAGTATGAAATTATAAAGATAGAGATATGGGAACTTTATAAGATTCAAATATTTAACTTGGTCCTTTTTTCCATTATGAATGTCTAACTTTCTGTACTATAACAAAAGAAACCATCAGAAATGTTATATTAAAATAGTGTTCCCTCTGTTTTATTTGACAGAATTACGATCTTTCATATTTAAAATCTTATGAATTCCAATGGCCCAGAGCCCACCAGAAATGTAATTTCCAAACAAAAGTATATCTGTTGTTTATTTCCCAGATTCTGACCTCTCATAAGCTAGATTGGGATTAGAAATCTACTACCTTACAAATACAAGATTCTGATGCTAGTTTTCCATGAACCATGATTTCAGGAACACTACTCTATGTATCTTTTCCCTATGGTGCTTTATAGAGAAAGTATAAAGATCATAAAGTACGTTTAGGTATAATAATTATATCTTCATCTCTGAGGCCGAAATGTCCATTTTTGACAGGCAAGAGGCCACCCTATGTAGACATGTATAGAGATGTCTTTGGGAGAATAATGAGATAGAATAGGATGAAATGGGTACAAGTCTACCGACTTTTAGACACTCCACAAGACTCTACACCTTTAGCATGGTGTTTACTGATCTTGAGGTCTTAGGACAGTCCTGTCTAACTGAGACGTCACTTATTATAATATTTGTCACAAGTCACAACCTCAGCCATTTTATTCAAAATTACAATGAAGTATTTTAAATGCCTCTGAATGAAACATCTTATTCACAGAACAAAGTACAAAACTTCATCATTGATGGACTTTGCAAATACTGTGCTTTATGCCATGTGCTTGCCAGTGGACCATGTGTAGGCACACCCAGGTAACAGATTACACAGACAACCTTTAATCCATAGTATCTCCAGATCGTCTCATACAGTAGCTGAGATGAGACTTCCACATACTGCTGTGGAACAGAACATTCATATGATACAGTCCACATCTTGAGATCTTGACCTTCTTTTTGTTTGTCATTAACGTTGTGGGCAAAAGACTTCTCTGCCTGATCTGCAGGTAACAGTTCATGCTTTCATAAACTCTTTTCATATCCATCTAAAAGATTACTTAAATCATTCTTGATGTTATGTATGGTTAGCTAAACATTGTTTGGGTCATGCGTTTTATTTATACCAGCACTTTTCATTTTTCTGTGGAAATGTCAATCTCTTCTACTCCCAAGAACCACTGGATGAGGACTGCTATGAACAAATGAAAGCTCGGCCACAGAGATTGGCAACTGATCCGCAGGAAGCGGCTGCTCCTGCACAGGTGAGTCTTCCGTACAAGTTAAGTGTGTCTACTTCACAGCAATGGGACATGTTTCATGAGTACAGAGAGTGTTTTCTGATACATATTTAGAGTCACCTGCTAAAAATTTTGCAGCACGAATCACATGTCAGGTTCTGAGACTTGAGCCCTTCAGAGAAATACAGAAGCAAAACCAAAGCTCAAACCAAAGACTCAAAATTAGGTATAGTTCAAAGGATAGTAGACCCCGCCTGTGCATACATGGACAGCAGCAAATTGGCAAACATGCTTTGTAAGCATCATAAAGTTCAGTTAAGATATTGTTCTTTCTTTTTCAAAATCTTTCCTCTTATATCCTCTCACTAATACCTAGACTAGTCATGGGGACCACAATTCCAAGACAATTGTGTTTGTTTCATGTGCCCAACATGCCTTTTTTACTAGATTACAATGAAGGAGGCAGCAGTAAAATCTCAGTTTTACCAAGAAAGAAAACCTTGTCTTGGCACACTCAGATATTACATGTGAAGACAGAATCCCAAGGTAGATCCATCTTACATATAATATTTTTATTCTAAAGTTGGTCACACTTTAGGAATTCCCTGTTGTGGTAGAATTTTTCTCCTTTACACTACATTATTTTCATAAGAAATCATACTTTTTAATAATTCTTGGTCTTCATGTGGGACTCCTGGCAGCAGAAGCAGAGGCTGTCTCTGACTCGTGCCTGTCTTTGGAACCCTTTCCCCATTCTAGTCTCAATAGGAGGAGATAGGTCTAGTATTATTGCAACATGATATGCTAAGGCTAGTTGATATCCATGGGAGGCCTCCCCTTTTCTGAAAAGGGGAGGAGTAGATGGGAAAGAGGTGAGGGGCAGTACTGGGAGGAAAGAAGGGAGGGGACAGGATATAAAGTAAATTAATAATTTAAAATTTAAAAAGGAAAAGAAATCAAGATGTGACATTTGAGAAAAAAGTCACCACATATGCAATTTGATATTTGGTTCATTATAAAATATGCTTTGGGGGGGTAGGAGAAACAGCTCAGTGGTTAAAATCACTTGCTTCACAGAACCCACAATGGAGAGCCCACAGTCACTGCTAACTCAAGATCCAGGGTATCTGACTTCCTCTCTGCCCTCTGCGGGCACAGAGATAGATAGAGACAGAGACAGAGACAGAGAGACAGAGAGAGAGAGAGAGAGAGAGAGAGAGAGAGAGAGAGAGAGAGGGAGGGAGGGAGGGAGGGAGGGAGATATATGCACATAGCACACACACATACATACTCATAAACACAAATCTTTAAAGAACAGTTTTCTTTTTTAAAAACTAGGAAAAATACATGACATATCTTCTGTTAAACTATCGTTATAATGAGTTTGCAAGAGAAAAGCTCTTGAAAGAGATTAAGGTGTAATTGCACCATCTAGAATTGTAGAGACTCACCACACAGTTTTAGCTATAAATATACTAAGAATTCTGACTAGACATTATGACTAAATACATGAGAATTGCACAGAGTAGCTTTGTTTGAGCTGCATCTGGTTTTTACTCAAGTGGAAATGATGCAAAATCATGTAAGACTTCGAGCCTGCTGTCTTATGAATTGTGTATTTAAAGAAACTATTCAGAAAACTAGTCTTTATTCTATTACATTCTTATAAATTTAGTTCCACACATTACAGTCGTCTCTTCCTACTTGCTCAGCTTCACTTTATCAGCATAATCATGACCAATTTGTTACATTAATACTTTCTGCATTGATTGATCAGAAAAATGTAGGAAATCTACAATAACAGGTGTATGCTGAAGGAAAAGGATGTTTTCTGGGAAATATGTGGGCCATTTCATTGTCCTTTGAAAATGATGTGTGTGGTACAGAGACTGTAATTTGAGTATCTTGGTCTACATCAACAAATTAAGTCAATTGTTAAGAGTTCATCACAAATCCTAGGAATCAGATTAGTTCTCAAGGGTTCCCACATCCTATAAACCTGAAGGCTATTATACACGTGATTCTCCTTTTATTTATTTATTGATCTCGGATCAATGTTCTGCCTCCGTACTGTATCAAAATCATCATCTTCCTTCTCAAACCAATACTGATTATGCTCTTCACTATTTCTCCAGAGTCTTTCAATATCTTACAATTTTGATTAATTTTCCTTTTCTTCCTAGAAATGAATCATTGTTATTTGCCTAGCCTGTGTGCAAATGATCTCTATATTAAATAATAATAAAAAACCTTCTTTTGATCTGCTTTTCCCTATTATTTCTGAACTGGATGGAAACTAGATGGGGATCTTTCCATCATCATAATTTCTGTTTCTTATAGAGACTCACAGTCTTTTACTCTTTCCTTTATGTCCTCCCCCTCCCTAGTCACTCAACTGAGACAGCACAGGGAAAGTCTGAAGTATTTATGTACAACCATGATACTTTCTTGGGACTCACATTTATTTTACTATGACTCTGCCTGATAAAATACAGAAGTTATTGGGCAGTCACAAATTATTTTGAGTGATTTTTCTATAATGCAGAAACCACATTTCAAACACTTTGACATAAAAGGGCAATTACTGCCTCATATGATAGGCAGAGCTAAGAATGTATTTTGCATTTGAGATGATTGCGTAGAGAATCTTTCCTCGGTCTCTTCATGAACTGAATACCTCTTTGAATTTGGCTATCAGGAGACTCCTCAGTGAGGCTTGACAAGCCTCACTAAAGGCCCATGTGTTTTTCCTTTTGACTCAAGGAAAAAATACCTTTTCTGTTTTTGAGAGTAAATATCAACCTTAAAAATTCCATCAAATATTCCCATTCCTGGGCCATTCTCTTGGGTCCTGTTGCCAGGGTGATGGAATGCAATGGGTACTTAGTCTGGCATAGGTCTTAGCATAGTCTTGCTTAGTCTTGCTGGGCTTGGGCACATCATTCCAAGTGTCTAAAACAGAGTAGGACAAAATTTACCAAAGAAGATGAGGGAGTTCAACAAAATCCCGAGAGGTCAACAAATAGCCATTCTTCCGTGGTTCTAAGTGTACTTTGTTGGCTTTTCATCTGTCTGTCTGGGGAAAGTCAAAGCAGATGACAGTACTAAAAGTGTACAGCAGTGAATTGCCAAGTTCACTTGGATGCAGAGCAGAGTAGGGGAGTACTTGGCATCAAAATAGGAAACCTTGAAGGGCAGGACATGAAATCCAAACTTTAGTCCATAGGCTGTGATTCTGAAAAACAGATGATAAAATACAAGAAAGAAATTTTGAAAACAGTATTCCAGAGGCAAAACCTGGAAAGGGGATAACATTTGAAATGTAAATAAATAAAATATCAAATAAAAAAAGAAAGAAAACAGTATGTGGGATGAATGGTGGAGGGAAAAGATGAGAGTGTGATACCAGTTAGACAGCTATTTTAGTTTTGCAGAAATGATTAAAGAGAAGCAAGTCTGATAACGAAACAAAAGAGCATGTACATGGAGCCATGCCTTCTGCCTAAAATAAAAACACAAGATATTTCCTTTATACCTGTAGGAAGATACTTTCCCAGGCACTGGAAGTTGTTCAACCAAATGTCACTTCCTCAGCCTCTTATCTCACTGGTCTGGTCTTAGAGGCAGATCTTGAACATAGATAGCTACACTATACTCAGTAGAAGTCCTCCGATTTTAGTTTGAAGCATGTAATAATCACAATGCTATTTGCTTTTGAACAATTATAGCTTTGATATGTATTTCTCCATCTTACAATCATATCAATACTATGAGATCAATATTACTGCTTTCATTTATAAAGCAAGAATACTGAGACTGAGTAAGGTTTTTAGAAGCCGTGCATATAGTAAAACTGAGACTTAATCTGAAGCATTCCTACAACACATTTACAGTCTGGGCTCCAACCTATCAACCTCTGTTTCCCTACATTACCTTAGTTTCCTGTCCTCACTCTGACATTGACCCAGCTCTAGGACAAAAAGGAAGAATAACAAGTTCCATTCTATTTTAAATGTCAGTTGTGTAAGATGATCTGTTTGCTTTATGATTTTGTTCTGTTGTTTGGTTTGTTTACTGGTTATTATTTTGTTTTGTTCTTCTAATTTTTGACATAAGGTTTCTTTGTGTAGCCCTGGCTATTCTGGAACTCACTCTGTAGATCTGTAGACCAAGCAGACTTCAAACTCTAAGATTTGTCTGCCTTTGACTCCAGAGTGCTGGAATTCTGTTTGCTTTGTTCGTATGAATCTTTAAAATACATACATATATATATATATATATATATATATATATATATATATATATATATATATAAATTAAGAAGCAAAGGAAGGATTTGTGAGTACCTTTAAAACATTAAATCTCTAATTATTAAGCACATGTAAATAATACTGTATGATTTGTAAAATATCTATTATACTTTCCCTCATAAGCAAATTACAGTACAGTCATTTGGTAATAGTGATGTTATACAGAAACTACTTGAGATGAAGGTGAAGATAGAAATGGTCCAAAATGTTCATGTAAATTTTGATGATGGGAAATAAAATTAATGAAAGTTCATCTAAATACTTTTTTTTTTACTCAAAAGCCTTAATTTGACTATTGATTTGTTGTTGTTGTTAACTGTCAACTTTAGCAAAATAAGGTAACCAAAGCAAGAAAACAAATTGTTTTTCATAGACCATGGAAATTTGTTAGAAGTCTTGGAAATTAAAGAATGGACTAACAGTGGAAAACTAACATACTTTTTTTAGGTACCTGCCGAAGCTCAGATGTGCTATGCCTCACTGGATCACAGCATGAAGGGGAAACGCAGAAGGCCCAAGAAACAGAATAGTAATTTGTCAGACAGAGGAAAGGATGCACAAGTCTGTACAATGGATGCCAATGTTTCTCAGATCAATATGGGAGAAAGTTTCCCGCCAGATAACCAGGTAGTAGAGGAAAGTATTCATGATGATCCTGCTAGACTGTTTGGGTTGATCCGTGCCAAGAGAGAGCCTGTAATCTAACTGAACCATGATCTATCTCAATGATAACACCCTATGAGAGATGGCTAAAAATCCCTCATGTGACACACAGGGACTGGCAGGCTGATAGTCTGTTCATTTGTCTATGGGATGATACTTACCTTTTTTTCATGGATTGCATCCCTACACACTAAATTTAATTTAAATTAGCTATATGAATTCAGTTAAAGAATATCCAAGTAGGAAAAGTAAAATAATAAAATCCAGTTTGCAACTTAAATTACTCAATAATAAAATCAAAATGAACAATAATATCTAATAAGGACAAATTTTTAAAAATCAAAGTACATATGTGCTATAGGACATCTTGAATGAAAGAGAAAATCCAGTGTCTTAAAAAATTAATCAATAAAACATGTCTTTCATCAATGTGAATAAATGATTAAAAGAAATTTCTGTTTGAAAGTTCACTGCCAAGAAAAGTAGAATAATCCTGAGGAGTATTTTTTCCAAAATGTAAATAGTATTATTAGTTTTTAAATTGTTATAAAAATAAATCTTTGAGGGCTGGAGAGATGGCTCAGCGGTTAAGAGCACTGACTGCTCTTCCAGAGGTCCTGAGTTCAAATCCCAGCAACCACATGGTGGCTCACAACCATCCGTAATGAGATTGGATGCCCTCTTCTGGTGTGTCTGAAGACAGCTACAGTGTACTCATAAATAAAATAAATAAATAAATCTTTAAAAATAAATAAATAAATAAATAAATAAATCTTTGCAACAATTAACAAAATAAGAACTTAGAAAATTCTACTAGTCAGAGATAATCAACTTTCTCTGTATTTATGGATATTTTACTGGATATAACTATCTATATGTACCAACTTTTCCTTTTTTCTGTTTTAACTTAAAAGTAGAGGATTATGCATATTATTTAGATTTTCCTTGTGTATCAACAGGCTATGGCTTTAACTCTACTATATTTAACTATATTAAAATGTATTCAAGTTAGTACTTGGTCATGCTGGGAAGCAAACACAGGGACTTTGAGAAGAAAGACAAGTACTCCACCACTGAGCTTTGTGCCAAGTTTGCCTCATAATTCTAATGTCTGCATTGTATCTCATTTATGATTAAATCAGAATTCATTTAAAGAAGTTTGAAGACTACTTAAATTAATTCAAGCTTCTATTTTATGTGCTCACAAATAATATTTTAAAGGGAATGTTCCAAGACACGTCTGGATACTAATCTAGTTTCTTCTTTGTGTTAAGTGTTTAAAAGGGAATTAAATATTTAGAGATAAGGGTTCACATTGTTAATTTCCATAGGTCAGATCTCTGAAAGGTCAGCAGTTGGAACAAAAGTATAAATACACTTCAGATTCTAAAGGATTATTTCCCATTGTCTCCCAACACAGCATGGAGATGCATAGCTGTGACCCAGCATGCAGGGGACTGAGGTAGGGAGAGCACTGCTAGCTCCAGACTATCTCGTACTTATGAGTGAATTCCTGGTCAGCTTGGGCTAAGAGTAAAATCATGTTTCAAAACAAAGAATCAAAAACAAAATCACTTCTCTTATCCTCCACTGAGAAAGGAGGCTTTATGGTAGTCTATAATAAGCATCTCTAAGGTGTCATAATCTGTATTTCAAAAGGCTACTCTGACATAGAAGCTTTGACACAAAACTTGTATTTCTTCTATACATTATAGTTTTACAATATTTTTAATTTTTGTAAGTTTTGATATAGTTACATGATTTCCCCTTCCCTTTCCTTAGCCCGAAGCCTCTCCATGCATCCCCTCTTGCTCTTGTCAGTGACCTCTCTCTCGTTAACTGTTACAAACATGTATGTGTGTAATTGGCGAGCTCCACATGGAGACCATTTTTCCATCTTTCAGCGTTCCCCAGTTGTACATATTGTTTGCCTAGAACTGAGACCCTGCAAGCTTTCCCCTCTATGATAGCATGTCCACCATTGCTCAGATCAGTCAGTCATGTTGATGAGACTTATTGTTTTTATTTAAATTACCATTTGATTTTGAATATATCAAAATAATAAAAAGTAATTTTATAATTTTCCATGTATTAAGAGTGTCTAGACATTCTCAAGCTCTTTGTATCCATGCAGGGTTCTGCCTGGTACCCCACATTTCAGCTTAAAGGACTTCTTTAACTATTTTTACCATTCAGGTCAATGAGTGATAAAACTCCCCAAGCATGCTGCTGTACATCTGAAAAAAGCCATTGTATCAGTTTTTAGAGAAATTGTCACTGGGTAAAAAATTTCTAAGGTTAAGCTGACTGCGTTTCTTTGAACAATCTACTGTTCCTTTTGGGGACTCAGAGATGATACCTGAAATCTTGCTGATTCTCCGAGTCTTAACTGTTGTGAGCTGCTGAATCAAAGCTGCAGGATTTGAAAGAAGTTGAATGTTATTTCCTTCAAAGACTAAGTCATCCTTCTAGATTTGCAAAGCAAAACAAGAAACACCTGTCCTCATTTGAACATTGTGGTTGTATTTTCCCCCAATGACTTATGAATTTCAGAGAGACTCATTTTCCTCAGTAACAGCATTGATGAGGAACTGTGTGTTCACAGACCTCATTTTGTAATGGAAGCCCATGACAACCTTGATCATGTTGTGAATATGTCTACAGATAGTTTGGACAGTAGTGGACTCCTTTCTGCTTCACCATCATTTATCATCCTGGAGCCTCTGCTTTTTCTTTTCTTTTGTTTTCTTTTTTATTATTCATTGTATTCATTTACATGTCAAATGATATCCCCCTTCCCAGTTACCCCTCCACAAGCACCACCCATCCCATTCCTCCTCTCCCCCTCCCCTTTACCTCTATGAGGGTGCTCCTCCACCCATTTGCCTACTCCCGCCTCACCCCTCTAGCATCCCCCTATGCTGGGGCATCAAACCTCGTAGTTCCCTCTCATTGATGTCAGATAAAGCCATTCTCTGCTACATATGTATCTGGAGTCCTGGCTCCCTCCATGTATACTCTTTGTTTGGTGGTTTAGTCCCTGAGAGTTCTGAGTGTTCCGGTTAGTTGATATTGTTCTTCTTATAGGGTTACAGTCTCCTTCAGCTTCTTTAGTCCATCCCCTAGCTCTCCCAATGGGGTCCCCATGTTCAGTCCGATGGTTGTCTGTGAGTATCTGTATCTGTATTGGTCAGGTGCTGGTAGAACCTCTCAGGGAACAGCCACATTAGGCTCTTGTCACTAAGTGCTTCTTGGCATCAGCAGTAGTGTGGGGGTTTGGTGTCTGCAGATGGAATGGACCCTAGGTGAAGTGGTTTCTGGATACCCTTTCCTTCAGTCTCTGTTCCATTTTTTGTCCTTGTCTTTCTTTTGGACACGAACATTTCTGGGTTAAATTTTTTGAGATGTGTGGGTGGCCCTATCCTTCAACTGGAGGCTGTGCCTACCTACTGGAGGAAGTCTCTACAGGTTGTATCTCTCCCCTTTGTTGGGTATTTCAGCTAAAGTCATATCCTTTAGGTCGTGGGAGCCTCTCATTTCCCTGAGAGTTTCTAGTGGCTGAGACTTTCTAGTGGCTACCCCATGTTCCCCATCCCCCATCTCCCACTGCTACGTGCTTCTATAAAATTTCCTGACCTTCTGTACTTCTCTTCTGTCCCTTCTAATACCTATTCCTGTCCATCTTTTTCCCTTCCCCTCTTCTCTCCCTCCAAGGTCTCTCCCACCCTCTACCTCCTGTGATTGTTTTGTTCCCTGTTCTATGTAGGATTGAAGCATCCACACTTAGGTTTTCCTTCTTCATAAGCTGCATATGGTTTGTGGGTTGTATCATGGACATTCTGAGCTTTGGGGCTAAAATCCACTTATTAGTGAGTGCATACCATGTGTGTTCTTTTGAGTCTGGGTTACCTCACTCCGGATGATATTTTCTAGTTTCATCCATTTGCCTGCGAATTTCATGAAGTCATTGTTTTTAATAGCTGAGTAGTACTCCATTTTGTAATATACTACAATTTCTGTATCCATTCTTCTGTTGATGGACATCTCGGTTGTTTCCAGCTTCTGAATATTATAAATAAGGATGCCATAAATATAGTGGAGCATGTGTCCTTGTTATATGTTGGAACATTTGGGGGGTATATACCCATTAGTGGTATAGCCAGGTCTTCAGGTAGAATGTGTTTAGAGTCTCTACAGAGGGCTTCTCTGGGCTCCTTCATGATACATGTATGCTCCCACAGAATAATGTCGACATTTTCTGGAATGTTAACAGTCTTACAGTTAATAATGGTCTTCATTCTTACAGCAGGTTTGGCCAAAAATAGGCTTCTTCTTTAAAAGATAATTTTTTATTGGGTAAAAGATACTGTGAATTATACTTTATTTTTATAATGGCTACACAGGTTTACAAGTCTACCAGCATGAATACCCTCTCAGGTCATCTGTTTTCTTGATGATAGCCATTCTTACAAGAATGGAATAGATTGTCAAAACAGTTTTCATTTGCAATTTCCTCATGTATAAGGTAAGTATTGAACATTTGCATTTCTCTTTTGGGGGTCTGTCTAGTCAGTTCACTACTCCATTTGTTAACTGGACCATTTCAGTTCATTTTATTTAACTTTTTGCAGTTTTTCATATATCCTGGATAGTAATCTTTTCTCTGATATGTAGTTGGCAAAGACCATTTCTTATCCTCTTCACTGAGATGATTATTTTCTTTGCTATGCAGAAATGTGTAACTTCATGTAGTTTCATCACTTAACTCTTAGCATTATTTCCTGGACTACTAAAATCCTTCCCAAAGTCCTTTTGCCTACGCCTTTATTTGCAGGTGTTTTGTTTATTTTGAAGTTTAATGTCTCACATTAAGTTATTTGATCTGTTTTGAATTTATTTTCATATACTGTGAGAGATCTGGATTTATTTGTGTAAATTCAGGTTTCCCAGTTAAACAGGCTATCTTTCTTCACTGTTATATTGTTAACTTTTGTACAAAATGATATGACTATAGCTGTGAAGATTATTTCTGAATCTTCTCTTCTGCCATATTTTCTAGATGTCTGCTTTTGTGCCAGGACCATACAATTTTGTTACTATGACTCTGTCATACACTCTGAGATCAGGGCTTGTGATAACTCTAGTATTATTCTTTATGCAAAGGACATTTTTGTCTACATGTGTTTTGTGCCCTCCACCTGTATATCAGGATTTTTTTAACCATTTTTTGTTTTGGTTTTGGTTTTGGTTTTGGTTATTTTGTGTTTTGTATGTGAAGCATGTCATTGGAGCTTTTATGGAGAATTTATTTGACCTGGACAACTTTTGGTAATATGTAATTTTTACAATGTTAGTTCTGTAAATTATAATAATCATATTCATATCAATCATATTCATAATCAAGGGCAATCTTTCCATCTTCTAGTGTCTTTTTCAATTTCTTTCTATGATGTCTTAAAGTTTTTATCTTAAAGGCCCTTTACATGGTTAGCATGGGTAACCAAGATGATGGCAATAGCCTGTGTTGCTTTGTAGTCCTCTGGAGTCTTCTTTGTCAATAATTTGTGAGAGACTCTTTTTCCATTTCCACTTTATGATCAGTATTGAGTTTTTTGAAGAATGTTCTTTACATATCTCTAGACCATACTTTATTACTTAATCACTCTTTCCTACAACACTTTTCCTTCTTGACCTGTTTCCTCAGTTTACATGATACCTAGACTTTCTTTGCATATGACAATTTTGAAAACATCCTCTAGAGCAATAGTTCTCAATCTTTGAGTCATGATCCTTTTGGGGGGTCCAATGACTCTTTCACAGGAGTCACCTAAGACCATCAGAAAACGCAGATATTTACATTATAATTCATCACAATAGCAAAATTATAGTTATGAGGTAACAATAAAAATAATTTTATGATTGGGGCTGCCATAACATGAAGAACTGTATTAAAGGGTGGCTGAGTTGGAAAGATTGAGAACTACTGCTCTAGACAGGAATGTAGAGACATAAAGGGTTCAACTCCTTTATTTTTCTCTTGGACATTGTTACTCCTGGACACTGTACTTCATTGCCTAAAGGTCAATGTCTCCCATTCCATTGGTCTATCTATTTTGTCTAGAGTTTAGCTCTTCTGCTAAGATGTCATGAGAAGTCTTTATATTATTTCATTTTGACAACAATATGCTCCGGCACTCACATCATGTTATTAGAATTCTGCATTATACATATATTTTAGTCATGATTTTTGATGTGATAAGAAGCTGTGAGCCTGTAGTCATCGGGCAATAATTATAGGAACATTTCACCTGTGGAAGTTTGAAGAGTTTATGTTCCAAAAGGAGTGATATTACAAACTTTACTATTTCTACCAAAATACACAAAGGAAAGTAAAGAAAAAAATCATCAGAAGAAAACAAAGTTTTTAAACACTTGAGTTTGTCATTGATGTTGCCTCAGAGACTTTTCCTGGAGAGACGCAACACACATATCTACTCACCACAAATCATGAACCAGTGTCAGACCAAAGTGAAGATTCAGTGAAAGTCCAACTTACTGAACCAGTGAGTTTTCAGTAGGTTACAGCAACATCACTGTAAATCCCAGCAGAACATAGGTGAAAATACTAAGCTCTATGCAGGACTTGCAGACAGCTAGATGAGTCCAAGCTCCTCTCAGCCACATAACTGATTACAGCATCTTTTGCCAACTGTTCTTTACGGCTTCTGTAGTCTAGGGAGGGAATCTCCTGGATCTTGCAAGTTTCAGCTTTCCCAGACATCAGTTTACTCTCTGAGTCTCATAAGTCTTCCCTCTCACTACTGGAGGGGATGTTTCAGTTCAGAGGAAACTGCTATACAATAATTGATGCTACCTTAAATTTAAAAGAAAAAAAAGAGTACAACTCAAATCTCAAGGAGATAGGCAATTGCTTATTTCCTTTAATATTAAATAGCTTATTTATGGTAGAAGATAGAAAGATAGAGAAATTAGATGAAGAAAGAGAGATTAGTATAGGCACATAGTCTCTCTGAAGTTTTGTTTTTATTTGATTAATAAGACAATCAACTTATATTAAGACATAAAATGCAGCAAATATGAAAAGTTAGAGACAGGAGAGTTAGGATATAAATGTAGTTAGCTATCTTCTCCTGTACTGTTTATCACTGTTTTAATCTCTATGGTGATTTTAATGAGAAATGTTTCCCCACAGGCTAAGATATTTGGTTCCAGTTGGTGGCACTGTTTGGGGTTAGGGAATAATGGAACTTTTAGGAGGTAGAGCCTTGATGGGGGAAATATTCATAAGAACAGTTTCACTTACTGGATATTTAATTAACATATACCTATTGATTTGCCCTAATTCACAAATTCCAAAAGGTTATGGAAGACAAAATGCCATCGGAAATGTTAATAATGGAGCTTATCTCAATGTAGGATGGAGAACATCAGGGGCTGGGGAGATGTCTCAGTTTATAAACCAGTTGCCTGGCAAGCATGAGGACCTGCCTTAGCTCACTCCCTATATCCACATGAAAAGTTGAACATGATCGTAAGTACTTGGAATCCCAGTGATGGCATTACAAGGGAACCTGGGATAATGTTTGCATTGGCAGGATATAAAACACTGGGCTTTTGATTTGCAAAAGATGAGCTATCCACAGAGGTTTTAGAATAGCAAGAGAAAGCTGCCTCAAGAAGAGAACACAGAAAGCACTCTGAAAAAGATGACTGTAGCAGAACAGAGACAGAGAGAAACAGAGAAAAAGACAGCAATCTGAAAAGCTGTCTTGAGCAGAACACACACACACACACACACACACACACACACACACACAGAGAGAGAGAGAGAGAGAGAGAGAGAGAGAGAGAGAGAGAGAGAGAGAGAGAGAAATCTAGAAAGCTGTCTCGAGCAGAGCATAGGTTGTCAGCTTGGACCCACAATTTGACTTCAAGTCATTTGTTTCACTGCTCCCAGACACCCCTATTAGAACTCCTCTTTAGGCCAAGGCTGGCCCTTGACAGGTATGTGTATCTTCCCTGCTATGTTACTGTCACTTTCTGAACATCTCATTACCTTATGAAAGAAATAATCTTATCTATGCTTGTTGACAGCTCTTTCTTTCAGACAATTTGCCATTCTGTGATAATGACACGTTCTCCATTGAATAATCAGAATGTGTCGAAGATTAATGCCATGTGAACCTCCTTTCACTATTAATAAGTAAAATCCTATTCACACTTTATTCCATCTCTGCAAATACAAATGAAGTCTTGGGCCTGATTTTTTTTCCACATTTTCAGGCTTAGTTACAGAATCCTGAGCCTGGTCTTTAAAAAAAAAAAAAAAATTAACAATTAACAAAAGAAGTCTAAGAAACATGAAGTGATGTCTCCACTCTCCTTAACTTAGAAGACAAAGCTTTCTTTCTGCATCATTAAATAAACTCAGATAGTCTGATTTGCTAAGGTTTTAAATTGAGAATGTTCACAAGAATATCAATCTTGTTTCCTGTGTGACAAGGAGACCTGTGTGAATATTCATAACCACTGCAAGCTCCTTCCTGTCTTTTTTCTAATATAAATTTGTCCTTGAAAGTATCATTGAAAGAAAAGACATGCAAAACTGAAGATTGTTGCCATTTCTTCTGATAAAACCCAGGGAAATGTGCAGTTCTCTCTACTTATCTTACGAGGCCTGACATTATTATTATTATTGACCCATTGGTGCTTTTAGGCAATATAAATACTTGCAGTGTTACTAAGGTGTACCAGAAAAGACTCTCTGGCACTTTTTTCTTCTTTTATAGGCATGAGGGGAAAAGTTAAAGTCTACAACTGCAGCTTCTCTGGTTTTAACAAGGAGATTGTGGGTCTAATTTATCCAGGAGATACCTGTTTAAATCTACTTACAAGGCTATTAAGAAGGTCAGATGAGGCTATAAACGTAGAAAAAAAGCATTATGCAAAAGGCAGAATGCTGAGATTTTCAAAATGACCTCCTAAGGTATTTTTCTACCAAATACTTCTAGAAGCCCACTCTGCGCTTCTGTTATTCTACTGTCCTGCACAGTCCATGACCTCTTATGTCTTTCTTGCTTTCTATCGATAACGATTCACCTCCACTTTTCTTTATGTTTTTACACAAGACCCTCTTTCACCTTTTAAGCTAACCTCACAGGCTCTTTTTTATTTTTGAACCTCCTCTTTCAGGCAACATTAAAGACAACCTAAGGTGTTAAAATGACCTCCTAAAATGCACTCATAATCAAATGTCACTCAAACTTGATAGGTGAGGGCATGAAACAGAATTAATTTGTTTTGCACAAATAAAGCCATATAGAATTATGTAAACCAAAGTGTCATAGAAAAACTCACGTCTAGTACCTTAAATAGTAAATAAACATTTTCAATAACTCTTGATTTTACCTGTTCTTATTTGAAGGCCAGCCTTTCTTTGGAGTGTACACTCTAAAGAAATTTTGAACACCCTTGAAAGTAGAGTCCAAGAGCAGGCCCTTTGCTACTGATACACGCACAGGTGCTATTGAACAAAATGCAGATGCAAAGAGCTGAGGTTCTTGTATTCCTCTATCTTGTGGAAGCTTTCTTTATAATCAATAGGCATTTAATTCCCTTGATTGGAGTATGACATTACCCATGACCATGAGAAAAGCTAGCATCTTATTCAAGAATATGTGTAATAGCTGTTACCATTACTGCCTGCAGAGGTTGATACTTAGACTATCCTGTCTATTGTTTACCTATAATCTGGCAGGCACGGTCCTAGACCCTGAGTTTTAGAAGAAGAAAAAGGCATGGCCTATGCCATGATAGAATTCTGGATTCCTTAAAGACTTAGCACTCTGAGCCATAACTTTATAACAGAACCTCCTGGTCCCTCTCTAGCAGGCTTTACCAAAGCTATGATTTCTGCAATATGACTACTGGGCAACTTGGTGTTTCATTTATCAGGAATTTAGGGCCCCAGGGTGAGATAAGAATTATAATTGGGAAGAAAGTCAAAACTCCCAACAAGCCTTTGTATTAATGTCTATCCAGGTCCTCAAGTAGTTTAAGCAACGGGCGCATTAAATATTAACAAAGCAGTTCTTCCAAACCGACTCTGTAGATGCTGACATTGTGTCCTGATTACTTTATTGGCTCCCGTTTTCTCATATTAGCTCCACCAAAATGATGCACATTTCTGTCTTGAAATTTTTATTGGCTTCATTTTCTACCCAGGATAATCAAACAAATAAAGATAATTGGGCAAATTAAGATGAAAAAAGCATGCTAATCACTTGTCATTGTGTTCTCATCAACAGATAAACTCATCTAGTTCCAATGCTTCCATTTAACCTACTTCCTTTCAGTTTGGGTAATGTCCTTCTCTAATCAGGGGAATTAACGCCTACTTGATTATAAAGGAAGCTTCCACAAGGTAGAGGAATACAAGAACCTCAGCTCTTTCATCTGCATTTTGTTCAATAGCACCTGCGCATGTGCCAGCAACGAAGGGCCCACTGTTTGACTCACTTTTATGAGTGTTCACATGGGGAAAAAAAGTAAATTTTGTGTAATAATCAATACTTGTGTTCTGTATAGGTAAAGGACATATGCTGAAGAAAGGTGCAAACAAAGACTAGAATAAAAATTAAAAATTCATTCCACTCCTCCAAAATTAGATATATGCACAATAAATCTACTGGGTCTCTAGGCTACATTAACTCGATCATGGTTTATTTATAATAGCTTCTTTCCTTTTATCTGTAGATTTGGGTGTTGGGGTTGGGGGAGCCCACCAAACAACATAATAAACAGCTGTTGGATATATGAGAAATTTCCTAAGGAGCAAAATATGAGTAATGTTACTTTTTTCATTTTTGTGTGTTTTGAAGGCTTCTTGTCACAGAACAGTCTGTTCATGATATATTTGCTATGTTACATAAAAGATGTGACGTTATGCAGTGAGCTTAATCATGCTCAGCATGTTGGAAACAATATTTTCCTGAGTATGACCAGGTAGTGAAATCCTATCAAAATCTCCATCCACAATGGTCCTGAGCTACTGCCCTTCCCTGTCATATTGGACAGCAACAGTTACTCTGACATTTCCCCCTTGTTCTGAGACACTTCCAAAACAGCTCAGAAAAGCACTGTAGTGAAGCCAGAAGAGCTGAGACACACAGCCAGCCACCCAAGAATTCTCTCGAGCCTTGTGAGCTCCCTCCAGAATGTTCTTCAAAGCAAAGGGCTTTGTCATTTTTCTGAAAAGACATGAAACACTAGAGGAAAGCCCTTCCACTTGCTCTATATTAAAATTCAGTTTCATTTTTAAAATAGAAGTTGAGTTAAATCAGACTGTTTGCCTCTTATTTATATAAAATGCAAAATAGCATCATACTGATTCATGACATCTTCTGGGAGCTAAATCTTTCTCTGATCAGAATGTCTAAAAGACCAGGGACCCCTTTTGTGGTGTTTAACTCTGAATCTATTTTCTAAGATTCATGCTCATTATATTCTACATGAACATAACATTTAACAGGAGGATTTGATGGCTTGAGTTTTAAATTTGTAAAACTTTTTCTCAGTCTACACAGTTATCCAGCATATTAGAAGTGATTTCCATTCTATTTAATTACTTTTCATTACTATTTCATTACTTTTCTGTCTGGTTTTCGAAGCTATGTGAAGGCAGCTTTATTATGATTCCTACTTTGTAAATTTGGAAATTAGATACTCTTAAAAGTGTTAGTTCATTAAGTTCCTCAAATCAGGACTCATATATGCTTTGTATCCATCCTCCTATAGTCTTAACCACAAAACTTGTATTTACCAACTACACAAAAGAATGGATGCATGCTCATACTCAGCTCAATTACTCCACTCTCATATAGTCAGTAATTCCCTGCCTAGGGAATGGTGTCACCCAGAGTGAATGAGTTTTCCCATCTCAATTAATGTAATCAAAATAATCCTACACATACGTGCACACACACACACAAACACACACACACACACACACACACACAGAGAGAGAGAGAGAGAGAGAGAGAGAGAGAGAGAGAGAGAGAGAGATGCTATCAAGCCAACCTAATCTAAGCAATCTGTCATTAATACTTAATATTTCCCTCCTAAATGATTCTATATTATATCAAATTGACAACTAAAACTATCATAATCTGTGCCTTGTCAACTTGTTAGACAAATATCACTTTGAAGCCATAACAGTATACACTTTGTTCCCTAAATTTCATGTTTATCTCATAATATAAAATAGAGTTCAACTTTAAAAGTCATCATAATCTTTAACAATTCCAAAACTTTAAAAGTCTAAAATTCCTTAACTGTGAGAGTGAAGAGGTCAGCTCAGGAACTTTGGAAAGGTCATGGGACACGTGCCGGACAGGAGAAACTAATTAACATTCTTCGGTCCTGCTCCCCTAGAAGGAAGAGGCTGATTAACAGTCCTCAGATCACAGGAGAGGGAACCCACTTGAGGGTGGGGAAGACCCAGAGCAAGTAGACACATTCTGCAGGGGGGACCAACCCTTGCCACCTACAGACAAGGGAAGTCCTTGCCACCTCATTCCCTAAAGACCAATCAGTTTAAAAAGTCACACTGTTCTGCCAATTACATTGTGCCTAATGGCTGCTGCCCTAAAAACTATATAAAAAGTGGCAAATGGGCTGCCTGGGGTTACTGCCTCTCCTTCGGGTACAGGATGACCCCAATGCATTGGAACAATAAAGGTCTCTTGCTTTTTGCATCAATTTTCGTCTCCACACAGTTCATTCAGGGGGTCCTCCATAAGCTAAGACTCGCCAGACTCTTACAAGAGATTACATACTTCCAGCATATAATAGTACAGATGAATTATTTCCATGCTGAAATGGAAGGCAAGGTTGTGAGTGATCAAAGTAGAAAGCTAAACTCTAGCAGGGAAAATACCAAATCCTGCAGCAGAATGTCCAGCAACACAAAATATTACATATTATTAATAGAATCTAACAGACACAGTTTCTATTAATGTACAGTTCAAGCTTTCTCCAAACTCAATCTACTGTCTTATTTTGGCTCCAGGCAGTAACATAGTACTACATTCATGATCCCTCTGTCACATGAGATGAGTGTCCTCATTTACAACATATTCTCATTGTCATGACTTGATGCCTAACAACAGAGCCATTAGCATAGCAGCCAGCTGACTATGACTCACTGAAACTATGAGATAAAAATCTACTTTTGTCCCTTTAAACTGCTTTCCTTAGGTACTTTGCCACAGTGACCAAATACTGATGCAGTAAAATCACCATCAAAAAGGGGAAACCTTGTTGTAATAAACCCTGACCATATGGTTCCTAAATCTACGAAGGTGTCATTTGGAAAGGCAAAAACCCAGAATGGTGAAAACAATACTTAGCAATAAAAGAACTGCTGGAGGAATCACCATCCCTGTCCTCAAGGTTTGCTACAGAGCAATAGTCATAAAAGCTACATGGTATTGGTACAGAGACAGACACATTGATCAATGGAATAGAATTGAAGACCCAGAAATAAAATCACACACTTACAGGGATCTTTGACAAAGAAGCCAAACATATAAAATGGAAAAAAGAAAGCATCTTCAACAAATGGTACTGGTCTAACTGGGTGTCGATATGTAGAAAAATGAAGATAGACCCATATTTATCACCTTGCACAAAACTCAAGTCCAAGTGAATCAAGAACCTCAACATAAAACCAGATACACTGAATCTAATAGAAGAGAAGGTGAGAAAGAGCCTTGAATTTATTGGCAAAGGGGGAAATTTCCTAAACAGAACTCCAATGGCTCAGGCTCTAAGATCGAGAATTGATAAATGGGATCTCATGAAACTGGAAAGCTTCTGTAAGGCAAAGGACATAGTCAATAACTCAAATTGGCAACCTACATATTGGGAAAAATCTTCACTAACCCTACATCTGACAGAGGGGCTAATATCCAAAATATATGAAAAACTCAAGAAGCTAACTACCAAAAACACCAAACAATCCAATCAAAAAATGGGATATAAAACTAAACCAAGAATTCACAACAGAGGAATCTTGAATGGCTGAGAAACACCTAAAGAAATGTTCAAAGTACTTAGGGATCAGAGAAATGCAAGTTAAAACAACACTGAGATTATACCTTATACCAATCAGAATGGCTAAGATCAAAATCTCAGGCCACAAGTCATATTGGTGGGGATGTTAAGAAGGAGGAACACTTGGCCATTGCTGGTGGAGTTGCAAACTAGTACAACCACTCTGGAAATCAATTTGGAGGTTCCTCAGAAAGTTGGAAATAGATCTACCTGAAGACTCAACAATACCACTCTTGGGAATATACCCAAAAGATGCCCCACCATGCCACAGGGGCATGTGTTCCTCTATGTTCATAGAGGCCTTGTTTGTGATAGCCAGAAGCTGGAAACAACCCAGATGTTCCATGACAGAAGAATGGATACAGAAAATGTAGTTCATCTACACTATGGAATACTACTCAGCTATTAAGAACGAGGACATCCTGAGTTTTGCAGGCAAATGGATGGAACTAGAAAATATCCTGAGTGAAGTAGCTCAGACTCAAAAGGACATGCATGGTATGTACTCATTAATAAGTGGATATTAGACAATAAAAAAAATAAAGAATACCCAAGATACAGTCCACAAAACTCAAAAAGGTCAACAATCTGAAGGGCCCAAATGAGGATGCCTCAGTCCCAGTTGGGATGGATAAGAAGGCAATCGTAAGTGCAGAGAGGGAGGGACCAGAGAGGGAAAACGGATAGAGGGTTGGAAAAGGGGAATCTGATCTTGTATTGGGTGAGGGAAATGGACTGAAGCCCTGAGGACCATTAGAAAGAGTGGAAACAGGTAACCTCAGGAGGTAGGAAGTAGGGGCGGGGGGAATCTTCCAGAATGTACCAGAGACCTGAGAGGTGAGAGACTCTCAGGATTCAAAGTCAGTGACCTTAGATGAAATGCCTGCCAATAGGGAAAGTGAAGTCATAGAGCTCACCTCCAACAGGAAGACATGGCATCAAGTGAGGGAGAGAGTTGTGGCCTTTCTCCCAGCCTTGAGCAGGCTGAAAGACTTTGTTTACCACAGTAGACCAAACAATAGGACCCAGGTGGTGTTACCCACCTTGGCTGCACTTATAGCCTACTACAGGAACTCAGAAAAATAGATTGCCTGCTGAACTTGCCTCGAGACACCTCTCGCTGTGACTAAGGATGGGTTCTCCTCACCTACACCACCTGAAGCAAGAAGGGGTTTGGTGGTGGGGTGGGGCTCCCCCTTTAAATTGACAGCTGAACCTTAAACTTTGAACCTTGATCAGAATACGTTGTCTTGGCTCCATCTTTTCTCGCCCTTCCGTCCCTTCTTTCATTCCCACCCTCCCTTTCAGGTGAACCCAGGTGACCCGTGGCCACAGGCCGCTACAGATTACTTACAGCCTGCTGAGTTGCCATCCCACAGTCAAAAACTTTGACCCAGAATTGTTCCTGTCTGAAATAACTGGAGGGATGGAAATGGAGAGGCCTGAGGAAAAGAAGGTTCAATGACAGGCCCAAAGTGTGACCCAGCTCAAGGGAAGGTCCCAAAGCCTCACACTATTACTGAGGTTATGGAATGCTCACAAGAAGGGACCTATCATGACTGCCCTCCAAAAGACCCAACAAGCAGCTGAAAGAGTCAGATGCAGATATTTGCACCCAACCAAAGAACAGAAGCGGCTGACCCCTGTGATTGAATTAGGGAAAAGCTGGAAGACGCTGAGGAGGACCAGCAGTCTCAATGAATCTAGACCCCTGAAATCTCTCAAACACTGGACCACCAACCAGGCAGCGTACACCCGCTGATATTGGGCCCCCAACACAAATACAACAGAGGACTACTGGGTCTGTGTTTAGTCAGAGAATATGCAATTAACCTTCAAAACACTGGAGGCTTAGGGAGTTTAGAAGTCTGGTGGGGAGGGGGAACTTCCTCATGGAGACAGGGTTCAGGGAGGAGGTATGGGTTGTGGAACAGTTGGAGGATGTACTGTGGAGGAGTAAAATTTGGAGTTTAAAATAAACAAATTAATTAATTAAAAGAAATCTAAGGAAGGGGGATATTGAAAATGTTTTAAGATGCGGGTGACAAAAGACATGGAATGCTGCCTGAAGAGTTTAATAGGAAATTATCCTGGGAGTATAGAAGACAATGAGTAACACAAATGAGGAGAGTAAAACCTACTCATCAGATTATAGAAGGGAGAACATACTCTACCGACGTTCTGGCATGGAACTCAGCTGTCCTTTGTACCTTCTCCAAGAATTTCTGTGAGGCTGAATCAAAAGGTTATGGATTAACTAACTGATGGCTGGAATTTCAAGGTGGCTCAGTGTTCCATCTGTAGCATGAATCTTGCTGCCTGCTTTCAATCCAATTTACATTGAGAATTGTAAAAAGAAGCAAAAAGGCAGAGTGCAGGGATTAGAAAAGTTTACAGATTGGCCAGAGATGGAGCGAATTGAATGCTCAGTACAAGAAGGGCTTGCTAAAGAGATTAGTATCATAAAGGAATCCGGGCACTTTGCATTAGTATAATAAAAAACGATGCTTTGAGGACATATGGAGTCATTGCTAATCACAAAGCCAAGGGTATACAAGTGTAAATTCACTTGGAAGACTTTTCCCTTGAGCAGACAGATCCACCAAAATATACTGTTCACAAAGAGTAGCCTACACCTGGGTTCAGCCATCTGGGCATGTGGAGGATACCACAGCTGTGGTCCAAGGTGGTGTAGCCTTTTTCTGAGGTGAAAGCAGACAGTGATGTTGCTCACATGCTACCAGTTTTTTAGGCATAGAGAATGCAATAGTTATAGACAATGTCAGGCCTTTGGATGGATAGAGGGTCAAGATCCCTGTAGGCAACCCTGGTGGAATGCAAGAGGTACCGAAAACTCTAGGAAGTTAGAGACACATCAGGAAGAAATGTGGACTGACAGGGAAATCTGTGAGCAGACACAGGCTAGGAGAGAGGTCATGTAGGAAGGTTAAGCCTCCTCACTTCAGGACCACACAGGCCCCTTTGAACTCTTACCATACCTTTCCCCCAACATCACATAAAGGGCTATAAAACTTGATATCTTTTCTGCCCAATTTTATGCTTGTTTTGGCTGGATCCCTCCATTCTATCCTCTGATTCTTTCCATTTAGAATGAAAACTTCCACTGTGTGCTATTGTATCTTCTAAGCACACAACTATATTTTTACTTCTGTAGGGACTTACAGTCAATACAATATCCACATGGGTATTGATTGAGCTTGTGAAAATGCTAGAACTGTTGGGACCTTAGAGAGCAATAATACATTTTCAACAATAAACAAGATAGTTAAATCAGTTACATTAGTTAGGATTATTTGCTTGTTATTCTTGTTGGAGAGTAAATAGAATCTAGGGAGGTGAATTAGGCAGAACTCTGAAATGTCTCACCTTCATCTACTCATGTGGACTTCTGAGATGTGTACGTTACTATCTTTGTAAAATCAGGATTCAGACTGATAAAGAGCGATTCTTTTACCAAGAATCATGTAAGTTGAATATATTAGAAAGTGCAAAACTATAACAGAAGGCTAGGCTACAGGTTCAGTGAATCAGAGTGTTTGTCAGTAAGCATGAGAACTTGAAGTTAAGCCCCACATAAAAGTTACATCTGTGGCACGAAAAAATTTTTGATGTCTAGGTATTTCTTCCCGGAGATAGAAGGCAGCAATAGAATTTCCGAAGCGTGTGGGCCAGCTAATCTGCAGAAAAACAACAAAAGAGACTCTTCTGGTTGGTTTTGTGCCGAGTCACACAATCTGGAGTTATCTAAGAAGAGAGAACGATATTTGAGAAAATGAGATTTGACTGTAGGTAAGCCTGTGGGGAATTTTTGAATAAGATATTGATATAGGAGAACCTCTGGACAGTGCCTAAGCAGAAGGAAGGCTGAGTAAACCATGAGGAGCAGTGTCCATTTATGGCTTCTGCTTTAGTTCCTGCCTGCAGGTTTCTGCCTCAAGGTTCCTGCCTCCAGGGTCCTGTTCTGACTTCCTTCAAGGATGGACTGTGCTACAGAACTATAAGCTGAAATAAAGCCTTTCTTCCCCACATTGCATTTGGTCATGATATTTTATCACAGCAATAGAAACACTAAGACAGACTTTGTCTCAAACAAACTGGAAGTCCAGGATCAATACCAAAGGTTGTTCTCTGACTTGCATGGGTACACTTGACAGATGTATACCCATTTTAAAATACAAATGCATCCATGTATTCATATATTGGTACACTATATATATACATGCATGCATTGGATGCATACACATGCTAAAAAGAAGAATGTCCTAGATATAAAAGAATTGAACTAGACACATCTCCAAGGTAGATTGGCAAATGAAACAGTTGTGGCACATTGCTACATTCATATCCATGCACACAAACACAAAGGCAAATCAATACATGGATATAGAGAAGAATCTGCAAATATACATATACAAACCAAAGAATAATTTGTGAGCATAGGGTTTAGACTGCTCCAGTTTTCCTTAAAATTCATAAGAAAACAGACTTGAGGACATTGGGCCTGGATACTCATTCCCAGAAATTCTTGTATCACTTGTCAGTACACAACCGCCAACCATCAGCCTTTCCAGAACTGCTTTAGCTTCAAGCGGCTGCTTTGCCTAAAGTCACACAAAGATAACCCCACACTGAATAGTTGATCAAGAGCAGAGTAAAAGACCCTAGACCTTTTAAGGCAATATTGAGTACTTTAATGGCCATTTAACTTTGAGCCACCTGTGAGATCAGCTGAGGCTATTCAGCCGCATGCTGACTTTCTCTACTCAATATTTTCCCCTCCTCTTCCTTCCCTTCTGCTCCCCTCCACTCCACTCTCATGCCCTGTCTTCCCCTATCCTTCTCTCCTCTTCCCTTCCTTCCACTTCCTTTCCTTTCCCCCCCTTACCTCTCTTCCCCTTCTCTCCTCATTCTTTCACTCTGCTTCTCTCCTCTTCACGTTCCTCCACAGGGGTTAGTAAAGAGCTCCTGTGACAGTCATTCTACACTGGAACTTTTGTCTCAGAATTTGCTTCACACCAAGCCTGGTGGATGCAGTGATCTCTGCCATAGTGATAACATTTCTGAAAAGCTGTATATTCTACAAAATTGCACAGTAAAATCAGCCAAGCTTATGGAAAACACACACACACACACAGACATACACACACACACACACACACACTGTTGGTCAAAGTTATCCTTACAGAAGTGTGCCTATTTTCTACATGGGAGCTAGAGATCTGACTTTAGAATCTCATACACATACCAAGAACTTCAACCACTGAGCCATCTCCTTAGCCTCAAAATATTTCCTTCACAATTTCTTGCTTTGTATTCCCAACTTCATCAGATAGGCTAAAACAGTGGAAACTGAAACGGCTCAGCCACTTCTTGCACTGAGCCACTCCTGCAGGCTTTCCCTAACGTTTTCTCACTAAGCTCTTCACGTGTCACTGAGACATTCTCTTTAATGTGGTAGAGCTTATCCTGACCACTTCAAAATATTAATAAGCTGGAAAATCTCATGCAGGAGTCAATGTAGATTTGGTGCTGGAGGGCACAAATCCTGATTCTTGTTATGAATGCAAGGCACGAAAGAGTTGAGACAGATCGTCCCAGGCTATTGTACAAGAAACATCCATACGCTGGTAGCTGAACTAAGGTTTCAAATGTATATGTATGGGTAATGAATAAATTTTAAAGAAAGAAAAACTATGTAATGATGATATTTTGGCACAAGCTTGGACTAACAGGCATAGTTCAATTTCAAGTTCCTGGTTATTTTTGGACATTAGTCTCTAAAGTCAGAATTGTTCTTATCTCTCCATTTATTTTTATTAGCTGGTTCATTGATCTGGCATAAATTGAGTTAGTGTTGACTACTGCCATGCTGTGGGACCCTAACGCCCCAGGATTATGAACAAAAGGTTAAAGGAACTTCAACGCCAGATATCTAAAACATGAGGATGCTAGGAGTTGGCTACCTTCCCCCTTCCAATTTGGCACCATAAAGACGGCTCCTCGACTGACAACCCTAATATGAGTTTATTATCCTGAAAGTTATCAGGCTTCACTCCTTTGGCTTTACAAGGTTCCCTTCATCCTCACCCTACAAGCCCCTGGGTATGTAGATGAAACATCTTCCAATACTCCTGTCCTGGCCAATGGTACACAGTCACAGAAACCATGTCCCCAGAGACCCTGGCCACCATCTCAGGGGCATAAGTACTCATCCCACCCCCCTGCTGCCTAGTAAACACAACCAGTTTTCTGAAGCTGTTCCCAGGTATTCATTGCCAGGGCACGCATCGCCAACCTAGATCCTGCATTACATTAACCCAGGAACAGTTAGGCTTCCCTCTCTCCAGTTCAACTCAGAGCTCAATGGGATGGGCTACCCAGAGCAAAAAGCAGACACCGGGTGGCACCACAGTTTGAATGGGTACCCTTCATAATTTATGTATTGTCAATGTGACAAAGAACTAAGGTTTTAAAGAGTACATTAGGCCATAAAGACAGCTCTGGCAAGGATGAAGACATCATAGAGCCTTCTACTAGATTTTCCTTCTGGCTTCCACCATGAAACAATGAAGAAGGCTCTCATCAGGCTGAATGTCACTCCCTTGATCTTGGACTTCCTAGACTTCAGAACTGTGTTAGACTAAATTTCTGCTCTTTGTAAGGTACCTAGTCTGTATAGGCCTGTGCCAAGCTGACCAAGACTCCACTCTTGTATTTTCCATTTATTTGGTGAATAAATTCATGAGGCAAAGAGAGGATTCTATTCTTTTTGCACTTTCCAAAATAGCTCTCTGGCTCCCATATTTTAAAACAGGGCTAAAAGCAATCATTTGGTTCAGTAGAAAACCTTGAAGTCAAAAGCCTTGGATTCATTTCTCAGCTCTGCCCTTCACAATGTGGCCTCGTGGATGACAGTGAATCCCACATTCCATCACACAGTAATGGCCACCATCCCATACTCCTGAAATGCCCATCTCATCAAGCATTTGAGTCTCCACAGGTTTTCCCATGTTTCTGCCCCTTGTACTTAACCACAAGACAACAAATATCAAAAACTGGAAATACGTTCAAGGGCCAACCAGGAGTCAATGAAGACATGTGTGTACCTGCTTTAGAGATGTGCTTAAATTGAAGGAGTTCTGACAGCTGGGCTCAGAGGCAGGGGACAACTTGCCACTGTTCTCTGCGTTAAAGTGACTAGAGTCACTTTCAAAGAGGAGCTCCTTTATGCTGTACTACTGTGATGAGCAGTTCATAAGGTTGGAGATGCCTGAGAGAATTGGGCTGTGACTTTGGTGGAAATTATTTGTAAGATAAATAACCTCCTCACTGCATCCTGATGCTCAGATGACACATACCAGGAGAATTCTTAAGTTGATTTGGCCCTGGGTTCTCACGTCTCGAAATTTATACTTCAAATGTATTGCTCTCAGATCAGTAACTTTTCCTATCCTTAAGGGCATGTATCATTTTGTCTCAGATGCCATGATGATTAATCTTGATTTTCAACTTGACAGGGTTTAGAATTGTCTAGGAGACAGACCTCTAGGCATGTCAGTGAGTGTACCTCTGAAAAGGTGTAACTGAAGCGGGAAGGCCCTGGGTGTTGGTAGCAGCATTCTATGAGCTGCGACCCAAAAAGAATAAAAAGGAAACAGAAAACTAAGCAGTATCATTTAGCTCCTTCTGCTATCTGACTGAACACAATGTGATCAGCCCTATGCTGCTCCTGTCCCCATATCTCTCTGTCATAACAGAGTGGGTCCCCTAGGACTGTAAGCCAACTAAGTCCTACCTCTGTTATATTCCCTTTGTTGAGTATTTTGTCATAGCAATAAAAAGAATAACTAATACAGATGCTAAACCAAGCACTGGTTTAACACCACTGCCCTGAAAAACTTGATGGCCATGAGTAGCCACCACTGTGGTGCTGGTGCACACAAGCTACAACTTTATCATATCATATCAAGGAATCAAAACCCCTTTGACTTCTGTACCTAATCCAGGCAGTTCTCAGATACATGGATCCCATACACAACTCATGTCCATTTTTGTCTATAGAAATGGTCTTTTACTCAATTGTTCCTTAGTACACTGGCAAAGTCATAGTTCTCCCATCTTCCTGGGTTCAACTCAGGAGCCCATGCTGGAGCCATCAGAGGGTTACTAACTTATTCTGCAATTGCCCAGTCATATCAGACATCAGTTGGTTTAAAGGTTGGAGGTAATAGGGACAAAAAGATAGTTAGAATTCAGATAATTTTCAGAAATAGATCTGTTAATGTCTCACCCTCCCTCATCTAGCCTAAAGAATCTTTTTAACAGGATGCTATAGATTTTTATATATCTTCTCAAACCAGTAGCTTAGTGTAAATGTTTTATAGTCTGAGTTGCTCAAGTCTTTTTGGTCTTGGCTTCTGTCAGACAAGAGCCATCTTTGGGTTTTTTTTTTTTTTTTTGATTGTGTGATGCCTGCTGGGCTGCAAACCTTATTGACTAAACACAAGAGAATGTTTACTAGATAAAAGATAACACTAAGAAAAGAATATATTGGAGCTGGGAAGATGGTGAAGAACACCAGCTGCTCTTCCAGAGGTCCTGTATTAAATTCCGAGCAAGCACGCATTGGCTCACTACTATCCATAATTGTATCAGATGTCCTTTCCTAGCCTTCAGGTATTCATGCAGACAGAACATTCATGTAAATAAATAAATCTAAAAGAGAAGGAACATAATATGTATTGATCATGCACTTCAGTGTTCACATACCATACCTGCTTGAGACCTAAGCCCATCTATCTGGGTTCCTCATACACAGCTCAAACACAAGAGCAGTCTTTCTCTTGGCAACCTCATCCATTCTTTGAGTTATTCCATTAGGAGTTAATCATAATGATTTGAAATGTGTTGCTACAGGACTTCCCTGAGTGCAAACCAACATCCTGAGAAAATCAAATGAAAGAGAAAACAAAGCACCTAGTCATTCCATAGTGTCACTACCCTCGAGTCTCCCCCGGATACTCTCTGCTCACCACACTAACTGCCCAAAGGCAGAACTCCATACCACAGTGTCTAATGGAAACAAGTTTCTGTAACCACTGTGGTTTCTGTAGCTCTTCTGCTATCCTGGGTGGGTCACTAACTTTTGATCAGTAACACTCATCTCTCTCCCAGTGAAGGTACTTGGGCCCTATCACACATTGGAGGGTGTGTATTGATTAGTACAATTCAGAACCCGGCATGGGTTATTAATATCCAGCTCCACAGGTTCTGCAGAGCTGCCTGACCCTGTTTCCAGCCTCAACTTACACTCTTCTCCATTCTGGAAAGTTTGCTCACCTTTCAGTTTGTCTTTGCTGCTCCACTGGCTTTGATTAACACAGGCTATATTTCTCAGAACTTGCTTCGGGTTTTGTGTCTGCTTTGTCCACTGCTGTCATCCTTTAAATAACATTCTGTGAAAAGTTTCTCAAAATTTCCTCACAGGCTCCATTTACTGTTTTTCTAGCCACTGACTTACACTTTGTAAGATTGTTTATGCTCCATTCTGTCCCTGTGGAGATTGGTTGAAACACAGAGACAGTTGTTAACTAACTGAATAGGCATTATCATCCCAGTTGAGAAGCAAGACCCAAGACTGTTATTTCATGGTGACCTTCTCCACCCTCTTTTCCATTTTATCTTCATAATTCTTTTTCCCCTTTAATGGCAATGCCTGCTTCCAGCAAACACTACACTCAGATAGATGGACGAATGTGTGCTGTTTTCTTTTTTTCTCCCTCAAGGCCAATTACAAGCTATGGTGATGATTTTCCTGTAGGGTCACCCAGACCTTGTTTAATGAGCAACATGAGTTTGCCAGGCAACGCTGTGTCTCAGGATTAGGGTCAGAACCTCCAAAATGAGCTGCAAAATAAAACAGGGACAACAACAACAAAAAAGTTTTGCAAGACCCAGTGACAGTTAGTTTTTTCCTCCATCAAATGTCATTTATTCTGCTTTGTGATATTTACGGTGTATCGTGTTAATGTAATGCCAAACCAATTAAATGGAAAATAGCAACTCATCTTGCAAGAAATAATAGAGTTTTCAGGTTGGCTGGGTGTCCTCAAACATTTGTAATCACAGATTCCATTCTTGTTCTTGTTTCCAATCTGAACTGTGGATTATCCGCAGATCAGATGGTATTCTAGGTCTATTGTTGTGCAGTTCTAACCAGCATCAGCTTGCGGAGTGGCGTATTACTTCACACATTGCTGCCAAAAATACCTGCTTTAAAAAAATATGGAAGTATGGAAGAAAAGATTTTCCTGGCTTGCATTTCATGGGGATCATTCCATCATGGTGGGGAAAACATGGCAGTGAATAGGCATGGCTTGGGGACGGGAACCTGCTGACTGGAATGTAGGGACAATGAGAGGGTACAGGGATGAATGCTTGTGCTCCATGTGATTTCTCTGAGGCCTCGGCTCCTGGAATGGTTCTATAGACATTGAGGGTTTGTTGTCCCATCTCTGGGAACCTAATCTATGAAATCCTTTACAGGCACACTCAGAGGCTTTTCTCCTAAGTGACTGTTGATCCTGCCAAGTTGACAGCCAGTACTTACTAACCATCTCACTAGATACTGAGCAGTATCTAGTACACACTAGATACTTTAAAAGGGTACAGTATCTAGTGTGTACTAGTACTGTAATATGTTACTAAACAGTGGTACAGCTATATCTAGGCCAGACTTAAACTCTTCACCAATCTTTTCATGACTACTGACTTTCAGTAAAACATTTTCAACAACGTATTTAGAAACTCCATCAAGACTAATTTCTAGAGAATATTATATGTTCTGATGAGAACAAATAATTATCAGAAAAAAATATCATTAGACATTCACATAACATAACTTTATATTATGAACTTACTATTTTGGTCACAAAAGGAGTGAAATTAAAAACTCAAACATTTGGGGGGTGGTGATAGTTTGGACATAGACAGCTCACTACTTAACCAGGATTTCTCACAGCTAAAATCAAAGCTGACGGTGATGGTATGGAGTAGCTTAGAGCTGAAATCATTACAGCTTATTTGAGATTGACAAAAACAAATAAATGAGGCAGATACTTTATTTATAGACATTTTATTTATAACACAATCAGCATTACCAGGAATCTACAGGCAAATACGGATGTCGAACATTCCCCTGCAAATAGCTCAGTTACAGATGAAAAGGCATAAAATCGACATTAAAGATCGGTCACTTTATTCTTTTTCCAATACAGCATTTGGAAGGAAGAGCTTTCCTGGTGATTTATATTTTTCTTAATAAAAAAGCCATGAAACTTATCATAAGATATGACAACTTTTTCTGGAGTAATTTTAAAAGGATTCCATTTTAAACAATTTAATTCCAAAACTATTTAGTTCTTTTTTAAAGTTAGATTTTAGTCAAACCATGAATTTTGAGGGCCCGAATCTTAAATACTTTTTTTGGAAGTTGGTTCTTCAGTTTAATGTGAGATCACAGAGTAGTCTAAGGCCTCAGTGGGAAAATGAACCATTGATCAGAAAGGGAAGGCTCTGAAAACACTTGATAAAGTAACTGCAGAAGAAGTAGAATAGTTGTATGGGAGCCCCGCATTGTTCTTCCTTGCTGTTTGCTCACAAATTTTATTATGAAAAATTGTGAAATGTACAGATCAACAGTGACCATCCAGCCACTGAAATCAGTGGAAGAGCAGCCTTCCACACTAACCTCAATTCTACTTAAAGCCAAGAAAATGATTTTTTTTCCTCAGTAGGACAAAGCTGTCCATGAAAAACCTACTTTTTGTTTGATTCCTGCTTTTGAAAAGAAAAAGAAGTCTAGAACTTTCTTCTACATTGTTTTGGTGAGTCATCTCAGCTCATCCCCATTGTGTGCTGACTGAAGAGCAATTTTAAATGCTACTGTCATAAGAATGAGAAAAATAAAAATGCAACATATTTGATTTATGAACTGTGCAAACACAGGTATGATCATTAGTATTTTTCATGCTTGTTACACTGTCATCTGCACTATAGATGTCACACAAAAAATAAAAAAATAAATAAATAAAAATAACAAACTATGGCCTCTACCCAGAGGAAAATCAAGTCCCTAAGCCAATAGGTAAACCTGTGGGTTGAAACCCCTTCTGCTAACCTCTGTCTCCAAAATTATTTATATTATGATTCATAACAGTAGCAAAAGTACAGTTTTGAAGTAGCAATAAAATTTATTTTCAGGCTGGGGGTCTCCACAACATGAGGAACTGTATTGAAGGGTCGCAGCATTGGGAAGGTTGAGAACCACTCTGCCTAATGGGAGTGAACTTCAGGAGGAAGCCATCTTCCTCCGTCGTCTGTATTATTTCCAGCAGGGTGACATCTTGCTCCATTTCCCTGATTTATCAGCTAATCCTGACAGGAGATACAAAGAGTTGCACTATGGCCCTAGAGAACTAGGCTCCCCAGCACAGCAAGAATTAAAATGGGGACTAGAAACTCCATCTTCATCTATCTGACCACATGGACCACAGCTCCAGCTCTGTTGGGCAGACAGCTGCCTAATGAAGTGGCAAGGGCAGAAAGAGTCATGAGTAACTAATTTACATGGTTCACCCAAAATCTATCACAGGCAGCTCTGCCTCAGACTCTGAGATAGACAATATGGAGACAACAGTAATAAAATCAGACATGGCTGTGTCTTCTTGCTGTGTACAAGCTGGCAGGGGTCATTAACTAAATTAATTACATGGCAACTGCAAAGGATCCAGCCTTGGTAAAGCACAGCGAATGGAAGACAAACCAGGTTAGCCTGCGGTTTCCAATCAGCTGTGTGGTGACTAATTCAGAAGGCAGGAAGGCATTGCCTTGCAAGAGAGGACCTGGGGAGCCTGTTTCTGTGAAGGTGTGATTGACTACCTCAAAAGCACAAGAGGGGAGTCTTCTTGTTTTACCAAGAACGAAACATTATGAAGAAAAGCACTGAGTTTCACATTTAATGAATTGTGAGCACTACGGTGGTACCAAACCTTGGAATAAGATTTGGCACACCACTGTGTTCCTTGTTCCTTGTTGATTTTCATCTAATGTAGGTTTGTTTTTATCAATTTTGTTTTTTAAAGACAAAGTCATACTATCTATGCCAGGCTGAATTCAAATTATCTTTCTAACATTCTCTTCTTTAAAACTTTCACCTATCTATTTAGCTACTGTCTGTCATCTATCTATCTAAACTATCATCTACCAATCATATATTTATCATCATCTATAATCTATTATCTATCTTATCATCTATAATCCATCATCTAATTACATATATATATAATTTGATGTTAGATGTATCTATAACATTTTTTCCAGGGATCTAACTAAGGTCATCAGGCTTAGTAGCAGGTGACTTTGTCCACTGAGCTGGCTCAGCAGCTTTATTACAAGTTTTGAGAACTGGGATTACAGGCATGAGCCATCACAAACATCCTCATGTTCTTTAAGTATTTTACTTTGAGATAATTGCAGATTCACATAAACTAAGGAGTCATAATACAGCAGTCCTTACTAAACTTCTCTAATGGTAACCGCAATCAATCTATAGTGTAATGCCAAACTGCACACATCATTGATACTGACGTTAAGCCAATCAAGACACCCACCATTGCCATCACCACACACACACACACACACACACATACACCTCATGTTGCTCCTCAACTTACACCCACTCTTCTTTTTGGTTCACCTTTTCCTAAATCACTAGCTAGTCCTCCATGTCTATAAATTTATTATTTCTGAAACATTATATAAAAAAAAACCACACAGTACATAACCAGTTGTAACTGTATTTTAAAGCTCAGCATGATTCTCTAGGAATTTTATTCATGTTATTGCATGTACCAGTGGTTGGTTTCTTTTCATGGGTGCCTAGTATTTCATAATATGACTCCACCCCAGTTTGCTACACCATTCAAAGCACAAAAACATCCATGCTTTTTGCTATTTATGAATAATGGAGCTGTAATATCCCATGGAGCCATTGCTTAGTGATAAGGTGATTGCATGTTTAGAAGTTTTATTTTATTTGTTTTATTTCCCAGAGCTTGTTCATGTTAAGCCAGGCTCCACCACTGAGACTCACTCCTAGGCTTTGTTAAAATTACTAACTTGCATTCACCTTACTCAGGCTAGTCCTTCAGCTACTGTACCTCCTGCCTCAGTCTCCCAGTTCTGAGATTAAAGGCATACGTCACCATACCTAAGTACATCCTTAAGGGCTTTGTTGTTGCTGCTGTTTCTAGTGTTGTCATTGCTGCCTTGTCTTTGCTTTATTTAATTTTATTAGGGAAACTGCCCTGTTTTCCAGATGGACAGTCACATTCCCACTTGGACTCCCTAGCTCTGGAATTGTCCCTCATTTTCATTTCAGCCATTCCCATAGACAGGTAAGTTCTTTGTGTGGTTTTGAATTTTTCCTTCCTGGTATCTGATGATATCGACTGCCCTTGAATGTGCATGTTTGTCCTTTGTATTTATTGTTTAGTGATGCATCCCTATTCATTCTTTTTGTCAGGTTAAATTTAGAAATACATTGAGTTTTACTGTTTTTTATTCATATGTTTGCAGAATATAATAGTAAACAAACAAATTAAACCAGCCACAGAAAGACAAATACAGCATGGCTTCATTAAGTATGAAATGCAAAAATATCAAATCCATGAAAGCATAATTAAATGCTGCTTGCTGGGAGCTTTATGCTAGGGGTGGGACTGGTTATAAGGCAGGAACTTTAGGTTATACGGAATAAGTACTAAGCCTCCACTTTACACCATGGTGACTGCAGTTAATAATTCAGTATTATGTGCTGAAAATGAATAACAGAAGATCTTATGACTATGCAAGATGTGAATTAATTTGTTTGTAATTATCATTTAATAATGTATATGTATATTAAATCACCTCAATATTTATAATCTTTTGTGTGTATATGTACACATATTAGGTTAAAATCCTAATAAATAACTTTGGCAGTATTTCATATCACATATTTGAAAATCTTTTCAGATAATGCTTAAAATTGACATAGATTCTGAAGGTTTTTCTTCAGCAGTGTTTAGTGAGAGGCACATTGCCTCCATCCCTCACTGCCTTAGCTATCTCAAGGGCAGATGGATGAACACTATCACAGATGTGAAACAAGGCCCAGATTTCGTGACTTCAGTGAAATATGCTATTCCTGTCAGACCAGCTCCCCCAACCCCTTTCAGGAAAAAGAACTGATATCATGGCAAGATGCTCATTCTTAAGCTGTAGATCATGTCAGTGGTGGTTCTCAGTAGCCTGCCTCCAACTTCAGAATATACACAGAGTCAAATAGAGTGGTACGCAGGTAATGCTAGCCACACTCTGTCCTGTTGATCACAGTGACCAATGCAGCCAATGCTCACGAGGACAAACAGTCTTTACTCAGCTTCAGGGCCGATGAACTGGCAAGGTGAGAGGGAAGTCTATTTTAAGAAAATGGAGAGTTGACTGTGTTAGATACATTTGTATCTCAGAGAAGAATTTGAGGAAAAGATGTGTAATATACAGTGAGGCAAATCGAGACCAGGGACCCAGAGAAGTGCAGTATCATCCCCTGTATGAGTCCTTGTGTCCAGGTGTCTATATGCAGATATGTAAGTGGTTAGGGTTTATTTTTCCATTTCTACTTAACGCTATTTTAGCACATGCTATCAAGTACTCCACTGGAATCCATTCCTATCCTCAAGTTATGAGCTCTAGAAGTACAGCCACCATTGTATTCCAAACCAGGGTGCATATATCTGCTAAAACAGGACTTAATATAGGAGACAATTTCCATGCATTTCATTTCTACAGCAGGTTACAATGTTATCAGAAAGGATACTGTAAACACTGATGTATACCAGACTAGACAGTGAGTTTGGGGGATCTCAGCTCAGCTGAGTCTAACTCACAGATTAATGCTGACTAGGTGGGTGGTGCCTGTATGGAGCGCAACACTAGGCAGTACACGCAGTGCTCTGCTGCTAAGGTAGTCCACCCCGTTCATTGTTAGTTCTCTCAGGCTCATCTACAATCCAGTACAGCTCTAGTAGAAAATCCCAGAAGTAATTTTGTGGAAATTGACAAATTGATTTCACATTGTCTGAAGACACACTAAGGATCAGAACTAACCAAGATAATCATGATGAAGACGCAGATACCAGATGCCAAGACTGATTATGACAATACCAGTAATTATGTGTGCACTATTGATCAAGCTAAGCAGAACAGTGGAAGCACCATGCAGCAGCCATTCTTCTATTTAACTAATTGTAGATGGACAGAGAGATGGACAACTGAGATGAAGAACTTCTTACATCTGCTGTCCCAGCTCCTCCAATGTCACAGTCTTATTGTTTCTATGTAAACATTAAATTTGACATGTAAAATTGTTTTTATGTTTTAACTTGTATTTTTTTTAATACCTGCACTGCGGCCTTGAAGATTTTATTTTCTCCTTTGCAAATATTCTTCCCCTTTGATCTTTGAAGAATATGTGTTTCTCTTAGAAATCTGCCTAGGTCTTTACATTTTTGTGTAAGTTTGAGTTAATCATGTCATTATATTTTTCTTAAAAATTATATGTAAATTTAATCAAATAATTTATATAAAATACACCTGCAAAATACTTAAATAAAATAGAGCAATTATATAGTACCTGTTAGTAGAGGTAAGTTTGGGGGATCCCAGTTCTGCTCAGTCTAACATACTGATTAATGCTGACTAGGTGTGTGGTGCCTACGTGGAGCTTAACACTGAAAAGTACACACAGCCCAGTTTGGGGGCTGATTAAAACATACATACATACATACATACATACATACATACGTATGTACATACACATGTACATACATACATACATACATAATACACACACACTCAAGTCAATGATTCTCCTTTGTATTAATGAGTTTCATGTCTTTCTCTATTATTCACTCACTGATAGTATGTCACTTTACTTTTTAATTCCTGTGTCTGTGTGTGTGTGCGTGTGTGTGTGCGTGTATGCATGCGTGTATGTGTGCATGTGCACATATATGGGTACAGATGCACACAGAAGTCAAAGTATGGAATTGGATGTCCTGAAACTGGAAATAGAGGCAATTGTGAGCTTTCTGACACGGCTGTGGGTTCTGAGAACCAAATTCAGGTCTTCTGCAAGTGCAGCAAGCACTCTTAACCCCCGAGGTATCCCTTCAGCCTCACCATTCTATTTCTAAGAAAAGATTGTGATTTCCTTAAATAACCAGATATCATTTGTAGTCAAGTTATGTGACCAGACAAATGGCATTTTGGTGAGAAAATGCATAATCAGAACAAAAAAAGATAATCTTAGAATATATATATATATATATATATATATATGAATGAAACATGTTCTTATGTGATCAAAAACTGGTTGAAAGTGCATTTAGAAAGCACTTTTTAAGTAGCAGCGTTAGTCAGATTATATGAGGTTTTCTGGAAATTAATATGAAGGATAATAGAAAAAGTATTTCCCCATTCTGACTTGTGTGAGATGATGAGGAACAGATGGCATGAAATTACAATTCTGCAGAAGGGCAAGAGGCCCTGCTTAGCTCTGTCATTTTTTAAATGTGTCACCATCGGCAAGTTTCGCGTTGTCTTTTTTGCATGTCAGGTGAGTGCCTACTGTGTGGCAGATAGAGAGTGCTGTAGATATACTGATGAAGTGAGTAGCAGAGTCTATGGAGAGGAGTCCTATCCCAGTAGAGATGCATGATAAGGAACAGGCATCCGGAGTGATGTAAGGATGGCACGTAAGGAGCAGAGTTGAGAAACGCCAAACCTGTGTTCTTATTTTACTAATTCACCCTTAAGTTAAACTAAACTTACTGGGTGCATAATGGCACCATGGGTAAGTGTGGCACCATATTATCTTTTGAGATGTGTTTAAGTTGTATAATATTTAAATAAACTTAAACATATCTATGTCTTCATATGTTTTGCATTCTATGTGGTAAGAACTCTAAAACCCTTGCTGCTAGAATTTTGAAATGTACAGCGCATTACTGTAATTACATTACTGTAATTGCCCTACTGTGCAACAGTACTGTGCACAGAACTGTAACTTAGCACACAGTGATTACGTTGCTTTGTCCCTGCCTCCCTTCAACTCTGCAGCTTCTTTAACTCTCGACTTGTATACAATCAACATTTTGTATTTTATCGAGAACTGTAATCAAGAGATACTTGTTGTTCTGACTGGCATATTTTGATTGCAGGACAATCTCCAGTTCCATTCTTGTCATAAGTAAGAAGATTTTGCTAGTTTTGATGTCTGAATAGCATTCACTTGTGTGTGTGTGTGTGGACAGGGTTGTCTTCATCCATTCACATGGACACTTTGGTTGTTTCCTTTTCTCTGCTTATGGTAAATAGTGCTTTAAGGAGCATAAGAATGCAAATTATTCTTCCAAGAAGGACTTTCATTTACATATGTCATATCTATTATTATGGAACTGCTGAGACATATAGTCTTTGTATGTTAGTTTTCTGAGGAACTTTCACATTGATTTCTTAATAGCCAGTCCTCCCAACAGTGTTCAAGATTGCTTTTCCCCACAAGGCCTCACCAGCTACCCTCTGATATAATGGTAGCTCTTCTGTCTCAGAGCTTTCAGTTTTCTTGCTATTATCCTTTGCTCTGGGATTCACCTTTCCACACTGTTCTATTGCCTTCTTTACCTCATACCTTATTCCATCTCTTTTCCTGGCTAGTGTTGAGTGTCACTCATGAAGGCTCTAACATCAGCACACATATTTAAGTTAGAAACGAGAATCTGCTTTTGAGAGAGAACATATGCTGTTTGTCTTTCCAACCTTGAGTTACCCCACTTAATGAAACATCTCGAGGTTCTATCAACTTTCCTGCAAATTGGACAATTCCGTTCTTCTATACAGCTGAATAAAATTCTATTGTGTATATGTTCTTCATTTTCTTTATCTGTTCACCAGATGATGGGCATTGAGGCTAATCCTGCTTCCTGATTGCTGTGAGACAGCAGCATTGACCATCATGTGGAAGAACCCCTGTGCAGTATGCTGATCCTTTAGTTATACATTCATAACATATCAGACAACAGTACTACTTTTATTTCTTTAAATAAATGGATTAGCTCTCAGTTTTTCACCATTTAGTATAATACTGGCTATACATTTTCCCTATGTAGCCTTTATTATGTTAATGTATATTTCTTTTATGTCTAATTTCTTTGGAACAATTCTCATGAAATATCTTGAACCTGGTCAAATTCCTTCTCTGTATCTACGAAGATGACCAAGTGATTTCTTTATTTACATCTCACATGTGATTTAATTCCTTTATTAATTTGTGAACATTGTATTAATCTTGCATCCCCTTGTATAAAGCCTACTTGTTCAGGTGTATAAGCATCTTAATGTGATTTTGAATTTGGTTTGCAAGTTTTTATTGATGATTTATGTCCATCAAAATTGTTCTGTAGTTCGTTGTTGTTGTTGTTGTTGTATTAGACTTGTAGAATTATATTATATGAGTTTGGTAGTGTTCCTTCTCTTTCTGTTTGTTGGTGTTGGATTTTCCTTTAAAGTATGGTAGAATTATCAGGTAAATCCATCAAGCCCTGGACTTTTCTTTGTGGAAGACTTAATTACTGCTTCAATTTCATTGCTTGTGATAGCTCTGTTTATAACATTTCTATTTTGTGCATTTATATCTTCAGAAAGTCATCTGCATTTAGAAGTTTATCCATTACTTCTAGATCTTCTACATTGCTAGAATATAACATTTCAACATATTCCCTAGTGGTCTTCTGATTTCATTGGGAACTATCATAACACTCTGTTTTCATCTCTAATTTTGTTCATTTAGGCCTTCTATTTTTCTTTATCTTTTATGTTATTACTTTTTACATTAGTACTTCAGTATTTCATACCTATTTATAGCATTCCCCCTCCGTCTCTCTGTCTCTTTTTCTCTTTTGCTTATTTTAGCTAGGGATTTTTAATTTTGTTAATCTTTTCAAGTAACTTAAGATTATGAGGTTTTAATGAATTTGGATTCGTTATGCATTTGAAATTAGACCATATCATTTTTAGTTTCCTCTCTCTCATTTCTTTTTTTTTTTATGGTGAAAAAAAAAAGTATATATTTAGGATTAATCATCTGGACCCAGTTTAGATGATCCCAATCTTGTTGGCAACATCTAGAGCATCATCATCAGGAGCCAAGCGAACACACACTTTTCCATCAGGCCTTTATCAGGGTATTGACTTTGGCCACTGAAAGACCACAAAGGGTGACCCTCACTCGGGTCACTGAGAGGGCGCAGACCCAAAGATACTCCAGAGACCGTCTTCCTGCAATCACATGAGTCAGGTTTATTATCGGAGCTCCAGGCCAATACGTGCCTCACGCAGGAGGTAGAGGAATCAACCCAGAGGCCTAAAAGCTTAGGGTTAATATAGGCAAAGGTGGGGGGGGGGCGGTGGCACAGTCACACACAATTGGTTGTTTTAAATATCTGCAATATGTGCAAGCAGATCCTGGGCAGAGGTTTGACTAATCTCACGGGAACAGTCCCTGGTCCCTGTGGCCTTGGGACCCAGTGTGAATGCTTAACTGAGCCAACAGACCATCTGGCTGAATTTAATTCGCAAGTCCTTAGGACCTTTGGTGGGAGTTTTTCCAGAGGAGGCTAAGTCAAACAATATGGGAACAAATGGGTGCTTCAATATTGTTCTCGTTCTCAAGGAATTTATCCTTGAGCACCTTCCCTATCTCTTACAGCCGGCCGATTCCCAGAACACTCAATTGACTTTTGTTTCCCCAGCTCTGCATCTTTTATGATGGCCTTGGGTTAGCAAGTTAGCTGACCTGTATTTTTAACTACTTGTATTAATGAATTAAGGCTTTCTGCTATATTAAGTTAAAATTTCTTCTTCAGCCCCATCAATGTCATAGAGTTTCTTCATGGCCTGTTTGATCTGGTGCTTGTTGGCCTTGACACCCACAATGGACACAAGCGTGTTGTTGTCTTCTATTTTCTCCATAGCTGACTCAGTGGTCAGTGGGAATTTGGTGATAGCATAGTGGTCAAGCTTGTTTCTCCTGGGTGCACTTTTCCAAGGATAGTTTGGCTGCCTCTGGAGCCACAGTGTCTTGGGCCGCTGGAAGGTGGGTGATGTTTGGATCTTCTTCTTTCTGTGGCTGTGGATGCCTTTCAGCACTGCCTTCTTAGGTTTCAAGGCCTTCGCTTTGGCTTCAGCTTTGGGAGGGGCAAGAGCTTCCTTCTTCACTTTTGGTGCCATCATGGTGAAAAGCCTCTCTCTCATTTCTTTTCGTTTTGAAACAGAACCTCACTCTTTAGCCCAGGTTGGTCTAAAACTTAAGGCAATCCTTTAGCCTCAACCTCTCAGGTGCTTTAACTATAGGTATGTGCCAGCATGCTTATCTCTCTGACTTTGCTCTTCTCCGTTAACATATCATTAGCCATTTGTATTTTGTGTGGGGGTGAAGTGTGTGTGAGGTATTCTAGCAAGCTTTAGGATTGCTTTTCTTGGTTCTATGATGAATATCTTTGGTACTTTGAGAGAGATTGCATTGAATCTGTAGATTTCTTTAAATAGTGCTCACATTTTACTTTAATCAAGTCTACCAATCTATTAACCTTTGAATTCCTTCTATTTCATCAGTGTTTTATAACTTCTTATAATCTTTCACCTCTTTTGTCAAACTTCTCCCAGGTATTCTATCTCTCACTGTAGTGTTGTAAGTGGAATTGCTTTCTCGATTTCTATTCCAGACAACTCACTAGTTTACTATGGTGAGACAACTGGTTTTGTATGTTGGTCTTGAATCTGGCAAAATTGGTGCATTTATTAGTTCTACTAATTTTTGGTTGAAGTCTTGGGGTTTTCTAAATACAAACCACATCACCTGCAGTGGCATTTGACAGCCACCTGTTCAACTTAAATATCTTGTTTCTTTTTTGAACCTGATTGCTCTAGCTCCATCTTTCAGAATTATTGTGAGTGAAGTCGTAAAACAAGCACCTTTGTATTCTCCTACATCTTAGAGAACCTTCAGTTCTCATTCACGGTGATGGTAGCTACCGACTTGTTGCAGAGAGGTTCCATGTGGAGGCATATACATTCTACATCAGAATTTGCAACATTTTAAAACATTATTTTATTTTATTCATATTAGTGTGCATAAAAGATCAGGTCCAGACACATACCATGTAGGTGAAGTTCAAAGAACAATTTCTGGGAGTCATTTTTCCCTATTGCCACTGTGGGTTCTAAAGATCAAATTCAGGTCATCAGCCTATACACAATAACTTTTACAGGCTGAGCCATCTCCCAGCCCAAGAACTGTAAACATTTTGTCATGATAGGAGGTACACAGTACCCACAGAATGAAGAACAAAATTCACATAATCATTTTAAAATATACATGCTAGCTAGTTGATTTAAAGTGCACTTCTAAATGGGTGGTTAGGAAGCCTCACTAACAGTTGACCAAAAGCTTGAAGAAGATGAGAGAAAAAAACCATGCCCCCATCTGGAGATACACATCTTGTGGAGACATAAGCAAAAGCCAATCTCTGCACAGGGCTTTTTCCTAAGGTGTTGTAAAAAGAGAAAACAACCAGTGTAGTTAGTGTGGGGAAAGAAAGGCAAGAGTTGCAGTACCCACCGTGAATTTATAAGGCAAGAGGAAAGAGGCAGGTTATAGAAAATCCAAATCCCATCCAATAACTTTCAATGTTCTCTTGAGAGTGAATGGAGACTGAATAATGCTCTGAATAGTGCCATCTGCTTTGTGCTTTGTGTCACTGGCTGCCCATTGGAAACAGACAGTAAAACAAGGTTAGAAATACTGTAGCACACGAGACAGAAGATAATCCATCCCAGTGAGTATATTTTACTTAATTTTTTATATATGCCAATTTAAGTAATATATTAAATGACAGATATAATATTTACATATGTGTCAACTTTATCTTCATGAGTAACTGCTAGCTTTGATATTGTATACTGTAAAGCTCTCCTTTATAAAAGCACAAAAAGGGGCGATGACTTAGGTAGTTAAAGTATTTGCTGCCCATGCATGAAAACTTGAGTTTTGATCTCTAGATCCTACACAAATGTCAGGCAGCCATAGCAGCCTGCCTGTAGTTCCAGACCTCACAAAAATGAGACAGACGGCCCCCTAGAACAAGCTGAGTAATCAAGCCAAGTCAGTAAATCCTGGGTGTCAGTGCGAGATCTAACCTCAATACAACATGGAAAGCAGTTGAAGAAGACAGACATCAGCCTCTGCCACACACACACACACACACACACACACACACACACACACTAGTAGGAGGTACATAATCTTAATATGATTATTCATTAGATCATATAATAATGGTAAGACTTAATGGTCTGAACAACCGTACTGGAATGGAAGCCAGTAGTGACATCTATTTTAAGTACTTTTTTTCTAAAAGTGGGTGGGAGCTCATGATCATTTGAAGAGCACAGGAGACAATACAAATGTGTGGGCAAGTGTTAGTTTGGGGACTGTTGACATTTAAACTGGTTTTTCTATCCAGCGGTCACAGTTATCGGACAGGTTACTCAGACCTCACACAGGCCAGTTAAAATGGCTCAGAAGAAGAGATTAAACTGTCCAGGATAAATCTGCAGGTAGTTGCCTGCCCAGACAAGGGAGTGTTTCCCAGGAAGCACCCATAGCTTCTACCTGAGTACTTGAAGAATCTAAAATGTATACATATGTCGTTCACTAAGCACACAGTGGCAGCCTCCCATGCCCCTGCTGATGGAGATGTGTCACCCCTACAGTAATTAATAAGCATTTTAATTTGATTTTATCAACATGGAAACTTGGGTTTATTTTTATTTTTGGCAAGAACAACTTACCCAGAGTCATATATGTGGTGATAAATGCAGACAAGTGCATCTGAATTCTTTTTTTGTATTTTACAAAAGAAATATTCATGAGTCAATGGTCTCAATGTATTTTAAAGGTCAATACTAAGAAATAAAGTGTGGATGGTCTCTGGTCATTTCCATGGCAACCAAAGAGAACCACAGAGGCCTTGTGGTGGTCAAGCATTAAAATCACACTGCATATTGGAGCCATACGTTTTCTTTTTATTTGGAAAAAGATTTCCAGGTGAATTTTATGTAGACAGCCTCTCTCACACATAGCATTTCATACACAATAGAGAGCAAAGTTGACTTATCTACAAAGACAGCAACTATCAACTTCAGGTACAAAGTTCATAAGTAGAAAAGATTCACTGGCTGTAAGATTCTAAAACAATAAAATAAGCCTCAGGGAACTCTAAAGAAGGGGTAGAACGACAGGATTTTTAAGAACCAATAGGGCACATATGAGCTCACAAAGACTGTGGCAGCATGCACGAGACCTGCTCAAGGTCAGTCTAGACAAAGTCCCAGCAGAGAGGAGGAAAAGTAGGTGCAAACTGCCACTCTTGGCCATGAAGCTATTCCCAAGTAATAGCTGTTAGGAGACAGAAAATCAGTTTTCTTAAATGAAGTGACATTGGTCTCCACACTCCAGAGCAGGACTCATGCTCAGGAGTAGTTGACCAACACAATCAGACTCCATGTTGCTTAGTAGCTTCTTTCTTTGTTTTTTTTCATTAATTAAATAATTAATTAATTGACTTCATATCCAGATTGTAACCCTGTTTTTTTTGTTTTTTTTTTTTTTAAGAAAGAAAAAGAACATGAAGTTGGGTGGATAAGAAATAGAAAAGGATCTGGGAAGAGTTGGAAGGATGAAAAAGAATAGGAAATAAATATAATGTATGAAATTTGTAAAGAATAAATAAAAATAATTAAGTAATTAAAATTTGGAGAGTTCTAAAAGCAAAAGAACAAACAAGCAAATAAAAACCAATGCCTTGGCTTTGCAAATTTTTCCCATTAATTAATCTATTTATTCATTTTACATTCTGATCTCTACCCCCTCCTCCTGGTCTTCCCTCACACATCCCCCATCCCCCACCCCCACTCCCCATACTCCTTCCCTTCCCTTCTGAGAAAGTGGAGGCCCTCCTCATATATCAAGTCACTACAGGACTAGGCCACTGAGGCCAGACAAGACGGGCCAGTTAGAGGAATGAGATCCACAGGCAGACAACAGATTTAGGGATAGCCTTCCTCTCCCAGTTGTTGGGGGAACTGCATGAAGACCAAGCTTCAGAGCTGCTAATTTTAGTCAAATATGGGCATTTTTTTTCATACATTTGCATTATACCCCACATTGTGACAATCTCATTGAATCTCAACTATCAGAGATGGAGGAATCTCAGAGATCGATCATTTCACTGTAGAAATGAGAAGACCAATACTCTGGGGTCAAATGTCAGAAGAACCTAGACCTGGGGCTCAGCCCAGTTCTCTTTCCACAGAGCAATCCTACCTCCCTGTGTACTTGTCTTAATGTTCTCAGTCATCCCACTGAGAGAGAGCTTTCTGTCCGTTGGTTTAATCTGAGCATCTAGCTTTGTCTAGTTACAGCTGTCCCCAGAAACATGATCTGCGTATTGAGAAATCTATCCCCTATCCACTGGGTTTCAGTGATTTAGATTTCCCCAGCAAGCATGAAACCTTAGCTTGCTTTTAAATGTCAGGACTTTCCTGTATTTCATTTTCACTTTTAAAGGTTATTCTAATATAAGGTTGCAGGGAGGAAAGTCACTTCTCCCAACCCTCGTGTTATTTCTCTGATGTACTAAGTGTTCCTTTAAATTACTGTTTTTCGATCAGAAATTCTATTTTACACAAAGCATATTTTTCTCATATATTTCCCCAATTACTTTTATGCCAATTTGTTTTGGAAAGAAAAATGAACGTAGCATTGGCCCTACCTAAGCCACATTCAATCTACTCTCCTACTTGCAACAGATGGCACTCTGGATTGGAATGCTCTTTGTTGGTGCTAGGAGCCACACCCTACTTGCGGAGCATCTAGTTACCCGTCATCAAAATTTGAATCACTACTTGTCCTTGCCTTCTGCCTCTTCCTCTTGGGCATCTTTCTTCCTCTATTTCTCCACCCACTGAACCCATGAACCCAGATTATCTGCTTCCTATGTATCTTTGACTTTATAGAAACTTCAGGTAAGCAGTTATTTCTTTTTCTTAGAGTGTCATTGTCATAAAGCAAATATTATCAGGCCCTGAAATATCATCACCTTCATTTTTTGCTTTCTCAAGGATTATCTTCCCTTAGGCAATGATGAATTATAGAAATAAGACAAAATATATTGAAGAATCTAGGTTCTTATGGAATGGTGATACGATTGTGATTAGGCACCTGCTATTTGATAAATGATCAGAGGGTCATTAAGGTCACTTGGAACTCTTCATGCACATGAACATTCTTGGTGCAATTGTTACTCTACAACCATACAAAAAAGAAGTGCATAGACTTCTGATTAAAATCACAAAAACAGATAAATATTAAGTCACTGGGCAGTAGACTATACTCCTCACTGACAGCATGGAGCTATTCTTTATGATGTAAAGTGAATACCCCTTGGCCTCTCCTCCACAGACACTGCAAATCATTTTAGGAGTTGAAGACCAGGAGTGAGCCAGAAGTACTACATGCTAAATAGACCTCAGAAATCCAAGAGGTGACACCTCAGAGTGAGCTTCATAAGCCAGTCATGATTCCAAAGGGAATTTGGTGCTGAGAGGGTGTGGGACAGACTCAGGAGCCTAGAAAGCACCAGGGCATCAGGGGTTCAACACACAAGATGGACAAAAGGCTGGGAGTGAAGCAGGTTTAGATGCTACTAGTCTGTAGAGAGGATATTCTAGGGTAGAGGGGATATCTGTAGGACTCTATTGAATCTACTAGACCACCCTTCTTGTGGGGAAACTACAAGGCAAGCTCTCAGCCATAGCCTCCTGTGAGGCTGACCTGGGCCCACTGTCCACATGTATCTCTTGCCAGGCATTTTCTTTCTCACTGAGCCCAAGGGTGTTAGCAGGAAATTCCTCAGAGACAGGCATAAGGGTATGATCTTCCTGCCCCTGCCCACCTTGCTTCAACAGCAGCCCTATCCCAACAGAGAATGTTGAGTCCATTTGTAGTTGTTGTTGTTTTGTCTGATTTGCTCTGCGGTGTGCTGTCTCCCTTCCACAGACAAAATGATCTATCTTTAATGTTGCATAACACCTTGTATTTGCAAATCTCTAACAATTGGAGACAGTCTGTCATCTGACAGCACAGTAACTTTCTGTGGTTATTTGTCTTGCTGATATTCTGCCTCTTATGGTAATGTTTTCCTTTTACCTTCCACTCTCAGGATGCACAAAATCCGATACACAACCCACATTGTTACAAAGACATAGAACTTCATCAAACGGTTGCAATAACCTTCCTCACTGAATTTTACCTGTGATCATTTTATGTCCACATTTTTTATTATACAGTACATACATCAGAGTGAATCTTCGCAGAGAATTTGAGGGAAGAAAATCTCCTAGATATTCTACTCTCTATGGTTCATTTTTTACTGTCATTTATCTCTCATTTAAACCTTCATCCTTATTCTATTTGCATTGATATTTATAAGTATATATGACAGTCCATCTCTGTCTCTTCAGTTTCCCCTGAATTGTATGCTTTAACTCTCATTTGAATATGAAAGCATAATCAGGAAGACTTTGACACAAAGATGGTTCACATGTGGTCTTGGAAGCCTCTAAGGTGTTTCTGTAAGAAAGCCATTCACTGACAGACGTGCTAATGGGCCCATGATATAGGACGGAAAACTCAAAAGCTCTAACCCATCAAGAAACCTCATTCATCATTTCATTTTGGTGGGAAAGGATATGAAAAACAAAATGTCATCGCTATAATATCAGGAGCATTTAAAATGTCAAGTGCTTGTTGTTGCACAGCCTGCCTGTCTGCTCTTCCAATCAAACTTCCAACTGGTATAATAATTACAGATGATACACAAGGTTTTCATGTGTGACTGAACCCAGATTCATAAGTAGTCTGATGAATACATTCTCATTGCCCAGCCTGAAATTCTCTCCTTTTTCCTACACAGTTGCATTTCCTTTGGAGCAAAACATTACTACAAACTCAAGACACCATCCAGCATTAGGAATGAGAAATTAGGGTAGAAAAACTAATTCTCAAATTTTCCAGAATTCACTTATAATACACAGATGCATCTGGAGCCAGGACACAGTAAATGCATTGGACAACAGTATGCTTAATCCAAGAATGCTGAACTGGAGGCTGGAGGGATGGCTCAGTGGTTAAGAGCACCAGCTGCTCTTCCAGTGGTCCTGAGTTCAATTCCCAGCAACCACATGATGGCTCACAACATGAGGATCTGATGCCCTCTTCTGGTAGGTCTGAAGACAGTGACAGTGTACCCATATACGTAAACTAAATAAATAAATCTTAAAAAAAAAAAAAATAATAGAATGCTGCACTGTAGTAATTTGGCCCAGGTAATGAAGTTTGTATTTCAAGATGCAGCCATACAAGTTCTGTTATGAATCTTTAAGTGCAATTAATGATAACATTGTATCCTGCAGAGAACTGGACAATGCACAAACCCAAAAGCAATGATTCATTTGTGAAAACCTGTGTGGAAGCTATGAATGTCACACTCAGAGGCCCATCTTAATTATGATAAAGATTGAAGCCAACAGCAGGTACTTAGGGAACGTTCATTTCTTCTCCATGGCACATGGGCACATGTCATGCTCATTGAGAGCTATGGAGGGTATCTTGAGACTACTTCAGTTCCATTATCCAGATCATCCTGCCTAGAATGTTTATAGCATCAGCCTTGTCATCTGGCAGTCTCCCGTTACAGGAGAGGTTGATGTAGTGACAATCTCCAGGAGATCTTGATCTTTCCCCATGAGGTTGATAAACCTTGTAAAGCAGTTCTTCTGGAAAGTAACTGAAAAGAGCTGTTAACAAGATACCCACTCGGGCTCATTGACACCCACAGTATATTCACTAGTAGCTATGTTGGGTGTCTCATTTTTAACCCTCTCATCTCTACTAGACTCTACGATCTAAGATATTTGAGAATATATGAAAAACCCATTCAATGTATGTCTAAAGAAGCTGAGACAAAGAATATAATGTGCTTTTATGTTTTGTTGGCTACAGTGGACAATCTGCCCAGTATAGTATGGTCAATAGTCCTTCACATCTCTTTTTAATATTGGCTATGTGTACTTTAGTTTTGAAGGTGAGACTAGGTCATGGATATATGAAATTGTAGATTTTCAAAAAATATTGTTGTATGTGTGAAGTATGTAGGCATTTGTGTTATGATGCACGTGTAGTGGTCAGAGGTAATCTTTATGGAATTGGTTCTTTCCAACTCTCTTTTATGTGTGTTCTGGGAATTGATCTTACCTTTTCCTTACCAATGCTACCATGCCTGGAGGATTTTGTTTGTTTGATTTTTTTGCTTTTCTTGAATAATGAAAATAAAACTCAGGTCTTTATACTTGTACATCAAGCGTTTTGCCCACTGAGGAATCTCCCCCTTTGTGCATAGTATTACTTATCACTTGTTTTCTCTTCCTTTTATGTATTATTCCCTCAAATTTTATCATCTTAACTGCCTTTATTTCTTTAATGTCTTTCAGATTGCTGAAATGAACGTTTCTCATGTGACTAAATCATGAAAATATTTTCCATTAAAACGTATTATGCAATCACCAAGTTTTATCTATCAAAGTTTAATGTGTATTATTGCTCCTCACTCTTTCCTGCTGGCAGCACAGATCACTTCTTCATCAGATGTTTATTAGCCCTGTGTGTGTGCTCACCAGCTTCACCTCTTCCTGGTTACACCACAGCCCAGTAAAGGATTGTAACCACACAGACACGAAAAGACCAATGGGAACTGTCTCTGTTGGTCTGCTCTTCGTTTACCTCAAGTCCCACTTAGCTTTCTGTGGCTGCAATAAACACTGTTACCAAAAGCACCTAGGGGAGGCAAGTCTTTATGGCATCTTCCAGGTCATAATTTATTTCTGAGGCAAGTCAGAGCAGGAATTCAAGCAGTACCAGAGGCAGGAACTGGGAGCCAAACTGCTTACTGGTCTGCTCCCTAGCTTTGGCTAGGCTAGTTTTCTTATATAACCCAGGAACCCCCCTAGTTAGGGGTGGTATTGCCCACTAAGGTATGCTCTCTTAATTAGTAATTTTTTTAAAAAGTCCTCCAAACATGCCTATAGGCCAATCAGATCGAAGCAATCCTCCAACTGCGACTCCTTCAAATAACTCTGGGCTTTGTCAGGTTGGCAGCTGAACTAGCTAGGAGACTTTGCTTTCTAATCCTTCTGTATTTGATCATAAATTGAGTCCTAAACAAATTAAATGAATGGGTTCCAGAGAATTCCAGAGAATGAAGGTCAATTGTGCAGGCTTGCAGGCTTGCAAGATTCACTCTAAAGCATCATTGACTGTGAAGAGCTCCAGATAGATCTGGACTGGTAGCATCCTTTCCAAGCATAAATGGATACTAAGTATTACATAAACCAGGCATGATGACAGGTACTTTGGGAGGCAGAGGCAGGAGAATCAGAAATTTGAAGTCATTCTTGGTATACAATGAATTTGAAACCAGCCAGACTAAATAAGACACTGATTTAAAAAGGAGAAAGAAAGGAAGGAAAGAAAGAAGAAAAAAATTAGAGAACAAGGAACAAGAGATATTTGAGCTGGAGACCTCAGACTCCAGGAGGACTCACAATGTCTATTGAATGTTTATTTCATTTGTGGAATTTATTTATTATATATAGTTATATAATTCATATGTTATATATTTGAATATATTATGTATTATATATAATTCATAAATAAAAATTTTTAATTTATATATAAAGACACATTTCAATATAGAACATAAATTAAGAATTAGTTTATGTATCAAAATATACATATGCATACAATTGGTATCTACCTTGCTGAACTGTGTGATGATCCACAGTTTCCTTTTGAAGCTGGACTGTCCCTTGAATTACAAGTGACCTCTAGGTCTAGCTGCAGGGTGGGTAATAGAACAGCTACCCCATGACCATTGGTTTCATTTCATGTTTTGCAATCTGGTATCCTTGTTAATACTCTTGGATCATACGTTTCCCACATCAGCATCTTATCCTTTTATAATAAACAAAGTGTCCTCCCAGAAAAGCTCACGCCCACATTAGCTCTTAAGAAGTCACCGTAGTTTGCAAAGAAAGCTTTTGTTTTCAACTACAATTTTGCTTCATCAGAACTCTATTAAAACTTGTGCTGGGAGCGGGAAATTAGCAAAGATGAGATGGGGCGGAGCCAGGAGATTAGAGCAGCAGACCTTATTCAACGTGGAGTGGAGGTGACAATTTTAAGGCTTTAGTTTTATAGGTGTCAGCAAGGTGGCGCTCTAGGCACGGAGTAGCAGTTTCCCGTGCTCTGCTCGCAGCAGCGGCCTCTCTGGGGACCCTTATTCCTTCTCCGCTGTTTCACAGCCTCCCAGTTTGATTCATTTTGACCTTGATGGTTTTAGTCACATTTTTTTTTCTGACTGAAGTACTAGTCTTTCTTGTTATTCATCCAAGGAAATACTTTCTTTTATATTCTTTCCTTATTTTCTTGTACCTAATACCCCTGCTCTTTCAGGACGACAGAAATGATCAGAGTTTAATATTACTTGCTGCTCTTCCAGAGGGGCCAGATTCAATTCTCAGTACTCACATGGCAGCTCCCAACGGACTCTAGACACACCAGGCATATAAGTGGTGGTACCTTGACACGCAAGCAGGGGAAACTCCCATGTGTAGGAAATAAAACTTTAAACAATAGTAAAATCCCTGCTTAGCAACCACAGCGTCTTTCCATTTCTTACCTGGCTTCTCTTCATTATCACAACTTATTATTATGAAGCACTGAGGTCACCCTCTTTTCTGTACCGTTTGACTCCTTCTTAAACTAGTCTAGAAACTTCCTGCATCTGATGCATGTGTGCTTCTGTTTTTCACTTCTTCCCTTCGTGTGTCCAGGCACTGTCACACACCTGACAGGGAGGACAGAGTGGAGCCGCTCCGGTGTCCGCTTCTTCTCTGTTAGTGTCTGGGGCCAGATGCACACCGGAAGGAAAGGATGGAACTGGCAAGTCCTGAATAGGTGGGTCAGCAGGATCCCAGTCTGGCAGTGTATGCAGATGGAAGTTGGGGGTGGGGGTGGGGAGGGTTGGAGGGTGTCCTCTCCGAAGATTTCAGTGTTACAGCTCTTTTAGAAAACAGCTCTCTTAGACAATAATCAACGAAACAATCTGTGCTCTTTATTCAGGGTTGGGAAAAGATTCTTCATAGCGTGGTTTTATTAGCTGAGGCTTAAGGTACTCGGGATAATTCATTTGCATGGAGACACATTGCAGGAAGTTGAACCTGTAATTTGGTCAACTATTATATGACATTCCTTAGGTACAGTGTGGGGGTAGGGCTCCCCAGGTAAGGTAGAGAAGAGGACGCCCGGCTGGAAAAGGAAGTCTTCCTTTTTTGCACTGAGCTCGGGTGAGTTATCCGGAGATAGTAGACCAAGACCTTTAAATAGCAATATCTTCTAACAAATATGCACAACTCTTCCTGAATCACACAAAGAAAAATTACAAACAGAGCATTGGTAAAATGTGAGCTGCTCGTTCAGAGCAGTGAAGCCTATAGAACTCCTTGCTTAATTTCAGTGTGTGTGGTGTTGGGGGGAGGTGGTCTAAGCACACAGAAGCATAGGTATTTGCATATGTACTTTTCTGTGAGTGTGTGTGTGTGTGTGTGTGTATGAAAGGACAACATAAACCCCATTTGTCTCCATTTAAGGACCAGGCCTGGTTTTGAAGCAAAATTTCCCAAATTTGTTCTATTGTCTTAAAACCACCTTTTGATAATGAAAAGTCATGTCACTGGAACTAACCCAATGAGAAGGATGTGTCTAACCATTTGAGAAGTGTCTACAACCCTCAACAGAAGGCACATGAGTAACACTCCCTGAAACTGTTTTATTACAGATACATGGAGAAGGAGTGAGTGAGGAGGTATAGCAGCCACTGAGGGCCCATCCCTCCATTCCTTCCTCACTAGTATCAAAATTGCCAGGTAAAAGGGAAGGCTCTGGAATTCTCCAGGATGTACATCCTCTACTTGATCCAGAACCCAGAGAGTAAGTGCAATAGTGGTGTGAAAACTGGGCTCTGTCCCTTTCAGCCTCCTATGGTCACTGTTCCTTGGGGTCCTAATCACAGTGAGAGTGTGCTGGCCTTACAAGCCTTTCCATTCATTCAGTTACTCATTTTGAGCACATCTTTCCAACCAAGTGAACACAGAATACTTAAGGGATGTTTCTGTAGGGCAGTGACCATTGGTAGAGTGGGCCTAAAGTAAAGATGACTGCAACTGTGCAGGCTAGAAGAATTCAGAGAGGATACACACACACACACACACACAAGCATGCGCATACACACTACTAAATAATTTTTTTAAGGAGCTTTGCTTTAATGTGTTTAAGGTATACATACTTCAGGTTGTACAAATGTAAGCAGACAGTTTCCTCTGAGGTGTCTTCTCCTTTGCATGCTTCACTGCTGTCAAGCTCTGGCCCAGGCAATCCTCTTATACTTATGCAAACATTGACTTTCTGTCTTTATTACTTCCTCGCTTTGATCCTATGTTTCACGGGACTGTCTCTATCCAACAGAAACTATTTTAGCACCACTTATTGACACCTGTAATGGTTCGCCATTATAGGCTGAATGTAAAATGCTTCCCCACATAGGCTTGTATATGTTTGAACACTTGGCCCCCAGGTTGTGGCACTATATTGTGAAATTATGAAGCCTTTGGAACATGTGGCCTCACCAGTGGTTCAGGCCACTGTGGGACAGACTTTGTGGGCTGTAATACGGTCCTGCTTCCAGTCTTAATATTTGTTTCCTAGATGGGTAAGGTGGCAGGGACTTGGCACCCTGAAGTGTCCCATGCCTTTCTTACCATGACAGAGAGATATTCCCTGGAACTATGAACTGAAATAAGCCTTCCTCCCCTAAGTCACTTATGGTGGGTACGTTGTCACAGCAACAAGGAAAGTAAATAGACAATCACCTTCTTTTCCATGAGGCAACACAAAACCCCCTAATAATCACTCATTTAAAGAAAATTTTATCACTTTTAATTCTGTAAATGCATATATATATATATATATATGTGTGTGTGTGTGTGTGTGTGTGTCTGTGTCTGTGTCTCTGTGTATGTGTATGTGTCTGTGTGTGTAATATATATGTAAACAGTTTTACCTGTGTATTCATTTTTGCTTAAAATGTGATTTTTAAAGCAAGATGATATAATAGCACACACAGTTCTATAGTGCTTTTTAGGAACTGTGTTACATCTGTTCTTGTCTTACTCTTCCAATTCAGACATCCCTTAACCTCAGCTCTAGTCTGAATATCAGTTTTCTTCCATAAGCTCTTTAAACATATTTATTTTAATTATGTTTCTGTGTGTGAATATGTGTCTGTGAGTTGCTGGTACCCACAGAGACCAGAGGCATCAGATTTCCTGGCTGCTAATGTCACAGAGGATGGGAAGTCAATATGGTTCCTCTGAAAACCCAGTGTATGTTTTCAATTGCTGAGCCATCTTTCTAGCCCTGAGTCATTTCACTTTTTAATCGACACCTCTCTGTCTTAAGGTCCCTTCTAACCATGGTCCTCCTGTCATTAGCAGCTTGTGTTGGATCCTGCAGAATTAACCCTAGATAGCAAGAAAAAAGTCCTGCCTTAGTTTTCTTCTGGTTCATGTTATCCAGGGCTTCATACTGTTATTGTAGAAACTTTTCTCCAAAAATAGATATTTCCCTAAGGACAACAGAATCCTCATACTTCTTTAAAGGATGCTACTCTCTACCATCTCTCTTTGCATCGGAAGGAGCACCATTGATAGTATCAAACATCTTGCCTTGATTTCTTAAAATTCATAGCATAGACTGTCTAAAATGCCCACATGCCCCACTTCCTCACAGAAAACCAATCCTTTTTACATTGATGTTCTGAAATGTTCTGTTCCTTCTACTCCAATCTCTGATACCTTTAAGATCAAAAACAAGGACAAAACCTATGGGACTCTTTACCTATGTGATGATGCCATTTTCTGTTGCTAATTTGAAATAGGAATTTCATTTGCAATGCCAGCCATTCTATCACTCCCTGTGAGTTCATGTTAGCCAAGAAGATCCCAGAGGCCCCAGAAATAATATAAGCTATTGCCATTGCCCTTGGCTGACCATGAGAACTCTATCTAAAGACTCCATACTACAGACATCATACACTTTGGACATAGAACACAGAAAAATCAAGATGAACCTGAACTGGAAGTTTCGTGCCTGCTGACTAGCATTCTTGACGTTGAAATGTGATTTGCAAGCTATCAAACCAGAAAAGCAATAAATGGTCTTACCCAGCTGGGGCCACTGCATGCTACAAAACCTACCTACCAGAGAGTTTGTGCCTACTGTTTACACAGTGTCACAACTGTTCTGGTGATAACTAGTTGCTTTCTAGATGAATTTGAGACATGTTCTATTAGAATTCATACCTGGTACTGTAGACATAGTAAAAGCTTGTAGCTGTAGATGTCAAAGGCCCTAGAGGAAGAACCTGCTAGTGTTGTTTTGCTGAATGGACATGTCAGACTACCTTCAGAGTTGTTGCGTTTATATTTTCTGGCAAATGCTGCTTTCAGCCTTGGGCAAAGAAGCTTCTTTTATCCACAAGTGATGCTGAATGTATAACTCATCAAAGTGATAGCAATAAGTGATTTTTAAGTTCTTAACCCTAAGTGGGGCACTTGTATCACACCCTCTAAGGCCTGAAAGAGCTTCATGGAAGTAGCAAAAATATTATAAGAACTAGAAGATGGAGAAGAGGGTTGTGAAATGCTATCTTTTGGACATGGCATAGCTGTCTCGATCATGAGCACACATAATTGTGGCTTCCTGCACTAGATCTGCTCATGTTCACACATGCATGTCACACACACACACACACACACACCAGAAAAGTAAGAAAGAAAGTAATTTTGAAGGGAGGTTTATCAGAAATAGTAGAGGGGTAAGAGAGAATAATAGTAAATATGATCACAACACACTATATATACAGTTATTGGTTGGCCATTCTCTCAGACTCTGTTCCATTCCCCATGCCTGCGTTTCTAGTAGACAAAATCCATTTGGGGATGAAAGTTTTGTGGGTGTGTTGGTGTCTCTATTGCTCCACCTAGGGTTTCTGCCTGACTATAGGAGGTGGCCTCTTCAGGTTCTATATCCTCAATGCTATGAGTCACAGCTAAAGACATTCCCATTGATTCTTGGGCACCTTCCTTATCCCAGGTCTCAGTCTCTTCCTCAAGATGAGGAAGAAAATTTAAGAGATGGTCTTAATTGTTTTGCTAGAAAGATGTAATAAAGTTGGAATTAAGAATGGAATGTGCCCACTCCTCATAATAGAAAGTAAAGGCTGCATAATAAGAAATGCAATGAGCTTTCATAATTACACTAAAAAGAGAAATAGGCTTGGGACAAATTTGTGTTCAAGGAAAAGCATGCAGGTTCAAGGGAAAAGCCACAGTTGTGCACTATGATAAGATAAAGCCATGGGAAACTGTTGCTTTGAACTTATAATGAACATATAGAGTGAAGCACTGCTTTGAACTTGGTCCCATGAAGGCTGGATGCCACAGTGTGGGGGAATTCGAAGGCAGGGAGGTAGGAGTGGGTGGGTGGGTGGGGGAACATCCTCATAGAATCAGGAGGAGGGGGATAGGATAGGGAGTTTCTGGGTGGGGGAAAATGGGGAAAGGGGATAACATCTGAAATGTAAATAAACTATCCAATAAAAAATTAATTTAAAAAAAATCACCAGCCTTCTGTAACTCCCATTTTGTGTAACAACTTTCTATAATGTTATTTTCTAAGAACTTTTGTCTATAAAAGAAAGCCAGAGAAAATAAAGATGGTATGATGTGGTGACTTGGGTGGGCTCTGCCCCATCCATCCATCCATGCATCTATCCATCCAAATGTATACCTGTCTGTCTGGCTATCTATATGTATATACACTTAAGACTTAAAAGAGTTCAGAGTTTCTCTCTGGACATTTTTATGCACCCCAAATAATTAAGTTTTGTTGTCCCTACCAATAAAAAGAACACCTGAATTTGATTGGTCAGACAAAAACACATCATTTATATTCAGTATCATTTGACAATGATAGAACACTGAGGAAAGTCTTTAATCCTCAAGGCCTGATTGGTTAAAATTACAACTATAACTTGGCCCAGAGGTTAACCTTGCTCACAGGTTTTATGCATATAAGCCCTCTTCATCTCCTACTTGGACTTTCAGAAGAAACAATTCTCCTGAGTCCTTGTCTGGTGGCCCTAATAGATCAGCGACTCTGCTTATGTGGTAGGAATAATAATAGAATTTATTGTTTTTCTACCCCATTGGTGTTTTCATTCCCCTTCCTCATGGTGAACAACAGACAAGATATAACAATTCCATATTCACCCAAGTCCCTTGGATCCTTATACAGTCTTTTATATATGTGGAAGTGCTAACCAATACACACTAAATATAAATATGTCCAAATAAGCATTTACTCAGTTGAACTGCACTTAACTATAGAACACTGAACCAGTTGAGTTATGAAACCCAAGAATCATCCAATGTTGCCTTGAAACTTCCTTCTTTTAAGTAAATGATACATTCCTACCTATGCCTGCCAGAGAGCAGACGCTTTAGCATTTGTGTCTATGTCAATATTATGAAGCAGCACATTGCAAAGGCCTCAAGACTCAGAGGTTGCTGCCTGTTGAGAGCTTGAGCAACCTGCAAGCAATCAGAGTTCAGCTTTGCTGGGTGCAAATGCTTTCTGCAGCATTTCTACCCCAATGTGATAGGTTTTGTCAATGTGTAGGCGTATATTTTGTTTCCTAACATGTTCTGGCTATTAAAAACAAAAAAAAACATTTCATGTGGTTCTCAGTAATGAAGCTTAGAAATTAAATTAATTCTTGAAGTTTGATTTAATATAGTATTCAAGAATACATTCAACATATTAGGTAACAAAAGATACAAAGAGGCCCTTAGAAAAGATATCATCTTTGTCATGGCCATAAGAATCATGAAAAAGAGGTATAGTTCTCAACTTCAGGTTAATTCTTTTTGTGCCTTAGGAATGAGCATGAGAATATGGTGGGAAAGGCCATCAAACTTGAGGATTTGGGATTGATTTCCAAAGTGCACATGATTGAAGGAGAGAATGAACTTTTAAAGGCATAGCCTGCACTAGATGAATGAATGAATGAATGAATGAATGAATGAATGAATGAATGAATACATAAATAAATAAATGTTTTTTTTTAAGTATGGCTGGAACTGAACAAAAATCCAAGGTTTCCTCTCTGGCTTCCACCCTCAGCACCTCTGGTTCTCTATGACTTTCTATAGGATGACCAATGGACAACACAGAGAGATATATCCCTCAGAAGAACATTAAATTTCTTGTACATTCAGGCACCATCTTTTTATCATGAATGCTGTCAAAAGACCCTGGACGAGTGACATTTTCAGCAACCTTAGAAGGAAGATTTAGCTCCTCCCCTAAGGTGATTAAAGCCAATGACCAAGATTTACATGGAAATGCAGAGGAAAAGGAGAGCAGAGCAATTATTTTGGAATGCAAGGATCTTACAGAAAATGCTGGCACTGTATTTTGGTTGGGAGGGGGCACAGGTTTAAATATGGCCTCCTCTCTGATGATTTGCAACCAATACTAACTTTGAATCTAAGATTGATAATTATTAACAGGACTTGCTTGCTTTGATTGTCCTTTACTCTTCTGCATCCTGAAATCACTCACTCCTGAATGTTGCCTTGCTGGCGATCTACTACAACATGTCTTCCTCGTTTCTACAGAGGCCAATACTGAATCCATGTGAAGCATCCCAGTATCTTTGGTACAACCTCAGTTTACTATCCTAAACTGTTTCCTTAGACTTTCCATGCATAATTCAAATAGCAAGAATAGTGTTCTCCAGAACCACAGGATTCACTTCTCAATACTCTTCTTAAATACCTCTTTTATTGAAAACAAAACAAAACAAACAAAAACAACTATTACTGACTTGGCGGACCTATCTCAAGTGATTCTAAACGTCTTCTTTGAGCTGTGTATGATAGCATAGGCCTTTAAACCCAGCACTTGAGAGTCTGAGGCAGGTAGATCTCTGTAAGTTTGACACCAACCTGGTCTATAAACAAGCACCCGGTCAGCCAGAGCTACATCGTGAGACCCTGTCAAATAAATACCAAACATATATAATGCTATAGTTTGAATCTGAAATGGCTTCCAAAGGCCAGTGTGTCAGTGTCTTAGTTCATAGCCTAAGGTGAAATTGAAAGTGGTTAAATCTTTCAGAGGTATGGTCTGGTTGAAGAGAGCTAGGACATAAAGGTGTATCCTAGAGGGAGGAAGTTGGACTCTTATCTTTACTTGCATTCTGGCTGCTGTGAGCTAGCAGTTTTTTCTACTACTTGTTCCCTCCCATAATGTTCTGCCTTGCTTCACACTCAAAACCCAACAGCCATGAACTTACACCCTCTGAAATCATGAGCCATAATAAATCTTTTTTCTTTGTAATTTGTTATTCCTATGCTCTGTCAGAATGATGGAAGGCTAACATGCCTTCTCTTGACAGTGTCATGTCTTTCAATTGAGATGAAGATGCTAGTACTTCCTTTGTAAAATTGTATACACTGTAATATAGTTCTCTCTGCTAATCTCTTGATATCTCAAATGAATCCTATTTTCAATAGCCTTACTAGCTGTGAGGAATAAAATGTGGATTATGCTTCATCTATTCATCTTTATTCTGTTGTAGTTTTTCTTTCACTTGCTTCTGTATATAAAGTTTGTTCTAGGTTGGAGCTGCAGAGATGGTTCAACAGTAGCACTTGGTGTTATAGAGGACCTGGGTTAGGTTACTGGAATCCACATGGTGGGTCAGAACCATCTATAACTCTGGTTCCAACGGATCTGCTACTCTCTTCTAGTTTCTGCAGGAACCAAGCATGCATGTTGTACATATACACACATGCATACACAATAATCACACGTATAATAAAACTAAATCTGAACAGTATGTTCTAAAACCACTAACTTTTTAACAAGTACAAGATCCCATTGTGCTGATTCATTTAAATAGTTTTCTCCTTCAGCTCATTTCATAAGATATTTTTACTATACAGACTGAGCAAGCTATACTTAGGAATGCATATGAATATAGATATACATAAATGGATGCAATAGTAACTGATGAAAAAGGAGACACAAATCTGAAAAAGAGTGAGGGTACTATCTGAGAGTTTAGAGGGTGGAAAGGAAAAGAAGAGATATAATTATATTACAATCTCAAAATCAAAAGAAAATGGTAAAAATAGATATTTTTACTGTATTAAGTGATTCTATAATGTAACCTATAAAATTTTTATTATTTTGTTTGTTGGTTGGTTTGAGCAGGGTTTTTTCTGTATTAGTCCTGGGTGTCCTGGAACTCAACTCTGGATGCTCTTGAACTCAGAGATCTGCCTGTCTCTGCCTCCCTAGTGCTGGGACTAAAGTCTGCACCACCATCACCCAGCTCAAAATTTGTATTCTTAATAATAATTGTTAATGAAAAAAGTAAGTAATCTTGACTCTAAAATAAAGACAGGCTCTAGCCTCATAATATAGCTCACCAAATTTACATAAAAAATTATTTTTGAGAAATGTCGTGGTGATATATTTCCTAAAGATTACATTTAATTTTGGTTAGAAACTTTACAACATATTTTAGATTGCTAAGATTCTTTCAATCTGTGAGATAATGGAGACTGTCTGGACTTTAATGTTCTGTGAAGTTTCTTCCTAAGTTTGTACTCACTATGGCAGTCCACGTGTGTACATGGCTGTGCTTTGTCTTCCCCACATCTAATACCCTTTCTCTGTTGATGGTGGTAAATGCCTGGTGTGAGAGGTAACACTGTTATTGTCCTGCCCTTGAACTCTATCTACAGGGGTGTTAGCTTTACACATATTAGCTTAGCTTAACCCTTTCATCAGTTTTACGCATTTGTTGAAATGTTGGGCTATGATTAAAATCTCTGTTCATTTTTCTATCATACATTTTGTTAGTCACTCAACTCTTTCATGGACCAAATCATTTCTAAGGTATTTGATTTTTATCTCTTTTTCATTTCACATTAGGAGATCAGTGTTTCACAACTAAAATGTTTATTACAGCTCTATCTTTGCTATAGTACAATTTTCATAAAATGTTTTTTTGTTGTTATTGTTTAGTTTAGGATGCTTTTCATGCAAGCCATGCAAACATCCCAGATTCCTTGGGGAAAATGGTGGTGGGTACTGGGTGGGGAGGATAAACTCTAGTGCTCTTTCTTTCTTCTCCCAAATGATGTTTCTCTCTCTCTCTCTCTCTCTCTCTCTCTCTCTCTCTCTCTGTGTGTGTGTGTCTTTCTCTCTCTCTCTCTCTCTCTCTCTCACACACACACACACGCACATGCACACATGCGCACGCACACACACATGCCTTTCATGTCACATAGAGACATATTTATTTCCTCTTCTCTTGTCCCCTTGCCCTTCTATCAAGCCCCCTCCTCCCTCACATAGGCCCATTGGTTCTTTCTTACTTGCACACATATGCTTCATTAAGATCTAGATTCCATGTATTAAAGAAATGTGGTTTGTCTTTCTCAGGCTGGCTAATTTCATCATGAGTCTTAGTTAGACTCATTTTTGTGCAAATAACTTGATTTCTTTCAGAAAAACCTTGATTTTGTATATATACAGCAATTTTTTCATTCATCTGTTACTGGACAGCTGAGATGGTTCCATATCTTGCTTTTTCTGACTAGAGCTGCAGTCAGCAATGATGTGCAGGTGTCTCCATGGTAAGCTTATGTAGACTCTATCTGGGATTCTGCAGAGTGGCATAAAAGAATCTCACAGTAGTTTTATTTTTAGTTTTCTGAGGGAACTCCAACTTGGTTGCCATGGTGGCTGCTCTGGTGTACATGCAGGCAGCGATGCCAGTGTTACTCTTTTCCCACTTCCTGGATAACAGTTGTTGTCTGTTGTTTCTTTGATTGAATCCACTCTGACTGGGGTGGGATGGAATCTCAATACAGCTTTACTTTGTATCTCCATGATTGTTAGGGATAGTGAAAATCCCTTCACAATATAACTCTCTTTGTAATTATTCTGAAAAGCATCTGTTTTGCTCACTTGTCTATTTATTGATCAGCTCCTCTGTCAGATATATATTTGGCAAATATTTCTCCCATCAATTAGGCTATCTCCTCACTGTGCTGAATATTTGCTTGTTGTGCAGGATTGCTCATTCCTTTTTGATACAGAATAATATTCTACTGTCTGGATATACCCATTCCTCCACTCACCTAGTAAAGGATGTCTTGGTTGTCTTCAAATGGGCAGTTATGAATAAAGTGGCCATAAATATCTATGTGCAGAGTTTTGTCTCTTTGTACATTTTAAATCCTTGGAGCAAAAAAATAAGGTACTTGGAGAATATAGGAAGTGTAAGTTAGTTTTTAAAAATTCACCAGACTCCTGAATGTGGGTGAGCATTTTTGCCTACCAGTGATGAATCAGAGTTCATGTTGCTCTAAGGCCTCCCCAGCACTGGACATTCTCAGTGCTCTGGATTACGTCTAAGTGGGAGTGTGTAGCAATGTCTCCTTTAGCTTTTTTTTATAATTATAGAAGATGCTGGAAATCTCTCATAGTGTTTGTCATCTGCATATCTCCTATATCGACAGCTTTGGCTCTTTTCTAACTCAGGATTCTTGTTCCTCATTATTGGGTCTCATTTGTTAATTCTGTGTTTTGGACAATGATTTATTATCAATGATGTCTTTAGCAAAAGATTTTTCCTCATCTATAGTTGATCTTTTCATTCTATTAACATGGCCTTCTATAGACCAGAAGACTGAAACTTTAATGAGATCCTCACCCTTAGTTTTTATTGGAAAAGTTATCCTCAAACTCAAGGCTTTCTACATTTTGTCTAATATTATCATGTAAATATGTTTAGTTTCTTTGCTTTTATTTAAACCTGTTATCCATTCTGAATTAATCTTTATGATGGTCATGGAATCTTTGCCTTGATTCATTTTACTTTGTTGTATGTTGGTATCCTTTTGTTCTAGTAACACTTAATGAAAGAGTCTTTTCTCCATTAGACTGCCTGGGCTGCTTTGTCAAGACATTTGAATATTCTTATAGGGATCTATTTCTGGGCTCTGTGAAATGCTATGCTTCATTATCTCCTCTCTAGTATCACTCCATGTTGACTGCTACAGTTTGTACCAAACCTCAAAATCAAGTTAACATAAATTTGCCAACATTGTTCTTCTCTTCATGATTATGTCTGCTGTTCTGAATTTTCTGTGCCTCCATATAAACTTTAGATTCAGGTTGTCAAGATCCACAGAATAACTCATGAAATTATAATTCTGATTTGCATCAACTTTATAGATGAAGTTGAGAAAAACTGATATCTTAGCAAGAGTGAAAATTCCGTCTCCATGAACATAGGATATCTAATCATTTATTTAATTCTTTCATTTCTTTTTATTCAATATTTTTACAAAATAGTGGACTTAGTTATAGCACTTTCACACATGTATATTGTTGCAATTTTTTAATATTTGCTCTTAACTCCTCCCTTTATGAATCCTAATGATATGGTGATTTGAATATTTTTGGCCCCAGGAGTAGCATTGTTGGGGGTATGGCCTTGTTGGAGAAAGTGTGTTATTGTGGGCATGAGCTTAAAGATCCTTCCTGCTTGGAAGTGAGTCTTCTCCTAGCTGCCTTCTGAACAAGAAGTAGAGCTCTTAGCTCCTCCAGTGCCATGACTGCCTGGGCACTGCCTTGATGATAATGGACTGAATCTCTGAACCTGTTAGCAAGCCCCAATTAAATGTTATCTTTATAAGAGTTGCCTTGGTCATGGTGTCTGTTCACAAAAGTAAAACTCCAAGACAGAAGTGTTCTCTCTTATCCCTCTGATTCCATGTCGCAAAAAAAGCATGTACACACACACACACACACACACACACAC
>NW_021620876.1:5570853-5646154 GCF_004785775.1 Grammomys surdaster
GAGAGGAGAGGAGAGGAGAGGAGAGGAGAGGAGAGGAGAGGAGAGGAGAGGAGAGGAGAGGAGAGGAGAGGAGAGGAGAGGAGAGGAGAGGAGAGGAGAGGAGAGGAGAAACCCTTTCAAAATGGCCTGAAAATAGCTCTTGCTGGTATGGATGAACAACAAAATGGACTTCTCCAGTGCTGACCTGGGTACTGTCACATCAAATTTCAAAATGGATTTAACACTTGTAAGAGCTGTGGGCATGTCCTACACCTAGACTTCTGACTTGAGTCTCTTGTTCTGTCTGGCTTAGCTTGTGGGAGAGTCTCTGATAGTTCCTGTACCCAGGAACTATCTTCTAGTTAGTTTTATTCACTGGGTACCAGTGGTTCTCAGGGTTTCTAAGGGTGAGACACTTTGATACAATTCTTCAGATTGTGGTGGCCCCAACCATAAAATTACTTTTGGTTACTACTTTATAACTGTAATTTTGCTACTGTTATGAATTGTGGTGTTAAATATTTTTTAAGATAAAGGTTCATCAAAGGGGTCACAGGTCGAGAAACACTGGTGGCCTTAATTGTGGCCCATTTTCGTGCTTTGCAATGTTCTTTCTCTCTCCAGGATAAAGTCTTATCTTTTATTTCCAGACTCATTCCTATCCTGGCATCTCACAGAAGCTGTTTGTAACCTGCCATCTTGGTACATCGCTGAGATTATTTCTAATCCTTTGATAGCTTTCATCTGCTTTTATAGTTTTTCTAAGCACTTTCTTTGAGGGTGTGACTGGAAATGGCACTGGTTTTCACTTCAGAAGCCTACTTACTGCTGGTGTAGAGGAAATGGTCAGCTTTTGTCTCCCAACTTTGCATCTTAAAATGTTGAGTGTTGCTATACCCAGGAGACTTTTTATTTCTGTCCCTTTGAATTTTCTGTATACATAACCTGTAAAGAAGGACCATATTAGTTCTTTTTTCTCAGTCTGCATGCAGTTTATTTTGCATGAGCTGCGACTTCAGTGTGATGGTGACTCAGAAGCCGAAGTGAGGAGGAGTATCCCAGCCTTCTCCTGATCTCTGAAACAATGCTTTTCTTTCTCTTGCCATTATTAATGGATGCTTGCTTTTACTTTAAAACAATAATCAAATTGAGATAAAGTGCCTTTTAGGAAAATGTTTATTTCTTAATCGAAGGAAACATTGAAATACTCTGACAGATGCCTGACCCCTAACCCCCACCCCAGTGATTGTCTGCTCCATACTTCTGGATCAATACCACTTAGTACTGGGAAAAAGACTTAGTACCAAATTTTAATAATAGGGTAACATGTCCAAGTGTATAATTATTTTTCATTATTTTTGTTGGTTTGTCTCATGCTGAATACCTACAGCTCTCCTTGAAGATCTGATCCTCCTGCCTCTACCCACCAAGCGATGGGATTACAGACATATACCATCACACATAACAAAAATGTATATAATGCTGTATTCCTCTTAATAAACTTGGTCACTATTTTGAACCAATAGTTATTTCTAAGTTTGGCATGCGTCTTTTATGCAGGTAATGTAAAATATGAGTCAAAGTGTTTGAGGCTCTTTGTCTATGAAGATTTTGTCCTATTATTCAATCACAGACAAATTGTTTATGATGGATTGAAAGCTTAGGGGTTTCCCCTTCACCTGAGTTAAAAGGATAAAACATTTCAGCTGGAACAGAAACAATTGTATTACTATTAGTCACATTCTTCAAACCCTGCACAAAAACTGTTCAACTGAGGGAGAGTGTCAGAGAGGTAGCCGGCTCTGGGAAACACACAAATGCCTCTTTGCTATTTTCCCATGTAGCCTCAGCTCAAGAAAATCAGCTGCCAGCTGTGTTCTTTTTGAAACACTTGTAATGCCAATATCTGTTTACATAGCAGGTAAAATGTAAAGTACCCTTTCTCCTTGGAAATATAGGGCTTTAAATGTATTGGTCTATAAAATAGCATGTCTTTGAATCTCGAGCTCTTATGAACAACTTAACTAAGTCTACAAAACAAGCTACTGAGAAATCCACAGTGGTTCTGAGAAGGAAAACCTGCATGTGTGACACTTTGTGTTTACCATCATAAACAGCATAAGAAAACATTAAAAAAAACCTATTTCACTACAATTAGTATTAGGGTGTTACGTTTTATGACTTAGGTACACTTATTCCATCAATATCCTTGATGTAAGAAATTATTTCTACTGACAGATGGGGAGTCTGGCTAAAAGGGTCTTCTAAAGGAATTTATTCAAAGAATAAAACACATTTTCTTTTGTGAAAACCTTTTCTTCACCTCCTTTTCCTACTGCTTGCTGCAGCTTCATCTGGTTAGCCAACACACACACACACACACACACACACACACACACACACACACACAGAGCTATGTTTAAAACAAAGGAACTATGCTGTTAGAGAGCTGACATCCACTTAACATGAATGGAGACATTGTATGTTCAGCTTTGGTAGGATATGTCTGACCACCATTTCTCAGGCAGCCTGATGATTTGTGAGGAATAAACATGACAGTCTTAAAGCAGGGGTACAGCTGCTCCTAGACACTTCTCCTGGGCCTCTCAGGCTGATCATCTCTCCCCTGGGCAGTTATTGAGTGAGTTTACCAGAGGATCACAGACATTTCCCTGGAACAAACCTGGTTTATTGATGATGTGATCTTCCAGATTGTCTGTAAAAATCACTTCACTTTTTGAGTTCTGGATTAATGACCACATCTCCTGATACCTGCCACATGACCACATGGTGACAGCTGTATTAATCAATAATGCCCTTAGAACATTTGGTATTTTATTATTAAACAAAGTACCTAAGTGGTTTTAACACCTGCCAATCCAAGTTCTAGACATCATGGGCAAGATCTACCAGGAGATGTGTGTAAATATTTCGCATGCAGTGATTTAACATGGCCAACCTGATTTTCAAGAAAAGCCAATTTGAAGTAGTGAGACTTTTCTGATTAAAATGGTTCCTTCTCTAGTAAGAGCTTCTAGAAGCTAAACACTCCTCTGACTTCTGTCTGCAATCAGACAGTTTAACCATTAAAGCTACAGTCAGATCTTTTTTCCTGTAGTCATCTATTGAGATTTGTAAAGAAATGTGCATGATTTGGGGAATGTAATTCAACTACTCATGTTTGCACTGTAGAAGGTTGTTCATTTTATGAGGGAAAAAATATGTAACTGTTTTCATTCTCCAAGGAGAGAACAAGATTCTTTGGAAACCAGTTCACAAAGACTTTTGGTATCTTCTTGAATACCATCTTTCCAGGTCACTTTTTTTTTTCTGCTTTTGACCTGAAAGGAAGGCATCCTGCATTCTGCATCCCACATCCCGCATCTTGCATCCCTCATCCTGCATCCCACATCCAGCATCCTGCATCCAACATCCAGCATCCTGCAATCTGAATCCTCAAAGCTGTTCTTCATCCCCTTCCCTGCTCCGACTTCATGTCCCAGGAATCCCACAATAGCTTTTGTTTCTTGCTCTTTGTTTCCGAGGCCACAACAGGAAATGCGTGTGGATCTTCAGGTGAAATTATTTCCCAAATACTGCTTCAATCTAGCTATGAGTAACATTTTGGAGGAGGAACTCTGTGATAAACCAGAAGCCGTATTAAAATGTAGATGCTACATATAGCCTTGGCATTTTGAAATTCCTGTTCTTATCAATAAATGGCAACTTAAAAAATATTTAATCTGTACTGGATCAGCAGTTCTTCCTGAGTTTATGCTGGCATTCCAACAAGGAGGACCTAGGATAAGAAAATAATCAAAATTGGGGTCAGCAGAGCTACAAGGGCTGATGACCCAGCCCAGAAAGTTTATTAGTATCATAGATCTTTATATCTCCTCAAATGAGGAAGCAGAAAACACATCAGTAGAACTCATCAGACAGAAGGTTTATGAGATCTCAGAGCTGTTCTAGTTCCTCCTTAGCCAGGTAAACACTGGCACAGTAAGTAAAGCATTTCACATCTCAGTGTCTGGAGCATCTGACCACAGCTTTACAGGAAAACTGTTCAGTTCAAAGCCCTAGCCTCAGTCAACCCCTGTCCCTAGAGCCCTGACCAGTCCATTGATGGTTTTGCAGTGCATGACCCTGTCGAAGTAAAAGGCTCCTTGTGCCATCCACCAGACCCTGAAGGCCCTCCCTAGTCTCTGACATTAATCCATGCACATCAAGGGCAAGGGAAGAAACTAAACTTTATTGGGAAATTAAGTATACCTGCAGATGGGACTATGAAGAATAAAATAAAATAGCCAAAGGTCTTTCAGTACCGTAACCTAAAGAAACATTATTAAGCTAATGCTTCCTTAGCTGACCTATAGGAGTTCCTGTGTTGTACAGAACTTTCTGGATATGTCTGAGATTTATGGTCTGAGCCTAAGTGAGGCTCATTAACTCCCTGCATCAGAATCACGTAGAGGTCAGAAAATTCCTACATGCTTATACCACCACCATTAAACAAACAAACACACAAAAGACAAAAACCACAGCATCAAAGCTGTTCAGGACAAAATTCCAAAAACTGTATTAACACACTGCCATACTGAGTTATGTATATGCTAAGATTTGTGAACTACAGACACTAGGTATAATTTTTATTTATATCTTTTTTGTAAGCAATTGTTACCTTGATACCTGTTTAAGTGACTTTTTAATTCCCATCTATTCAGATATGAATCTATAACTATTAAGCCTAATTAAAAAAGGTTCTAACTCACAGTTCAGTCTAAGAATAGTGATATAGTCATAAGAAGATAGTCTAACAAAAATTAACCTAAAAATAATGAACAGTCTTTGCTTGCATTTCTGGAGCAAATGTGAATTGTTAAGAACTTTTGCTTTATATAAAGTGAGAACAAGATCATTTCTTTTTTTTTAATCTAATTGTAATTTTTACTTATTCACACAGGGGTTATAGACACAAAAAGGCAGGACGAGGGGAAGGGGATGACACCGGAGCGTGGGTGTTCAGGGGGAATACAGATATCTTTCAGAACAGGGTATTGGCTGGGTGAAGGTTCAGGGGACAGGTCACTATGACTCTGCCTGTGATTCACTTGTCCTTATCTAAGTTGGTATTATCCACCAAGGCTACCTATTTACAAGGTCTATGACTACTCAGGCTGGTAAATTTCTACAAAAGCTGCCTGTTTACAATAGCTTATAGCCATCTGTCTCAATGTTTTTCCACAGAGACCCAAGACTTTGTGTTAGCATACATGTATGACAGGCCTATTGCTGATTTTAGGCCTATGGCTGATTTTAGGCCTTCAGTGTATAAGCAGGGCTGCCCCTGACATCTCCTCCCTTCTCTAAGTATAGAAAGGCTGTGGCGATTCTAATCTTTCGAAGGCAGGGATAGAGGCCTGACCTCCAGTATCTCAGTGTCTTCACGACTCTCTGAGTGTGGAAGGAGCGGCTGCTGGCACTTCTGCCCTGATTTTAGAAGAATTATGAAAAATTGGCTTTTAAAAACAAAAGAGAGGGAATGGTACTCCCGAGAAGGAGTTTCCCGAAATACTCTCTATCACGCCTTGTTCACTTTTAACTCTCTAAAACTGAAAACTCATGGCAAATATGCTGCTGACTGCCTCTGGCATCACCGAGGCCAATAAAAACTATGCCATAACTATGTGGAAGGACCCTCTTATCCCTAAAGGGAATGACCCAGACCCAGTTCTCTTATGGGGCCAAGGATTGATATGCCTGTTTGATACCACAGAAGGCACAGCTAAATGGCTGCCAAAAAGATTAATGAAATAAATAGACACCCCCACAAAGCCAGGCCCAACTATAAATAAGATGAATAACAATTGACATCCAGGGAAGAGAAATCTCCCTGAGAATTCCCTTCTTTTTCCTTTCCAGGTAAAAATGAATCACCCGTGATGTCTGCTGTTAGAAGTTCTAAGCCAGATGCTGGCCTCTGAACTTATACTACTCAGACCTTCAATGGGCCATTGACAAGGACATCAAACAGCTAGATATTGACATCACTAATCTGAAGAAATCCCTCATTTCGCTATCTCAAAAGACCTCCAAAATTTGCAAAGGACTTTATTGGACTTGATTTACTCTTTTACAGTAGAAAAGACTGTGTACAGCTCTTGATTGTGTACAGCCCTTAAAGAAGAATGTTGCTTTTACACAGACAAGATCATTTCAGAGTATGGTTGGCAGGAAGGTTTTATTGTAAATATGAGAGAAATATGACAATGGCATCTGGAAGAGTTTCAGAGCTGGGAGACAGTAGTAGTCTAAACATGGCCAATAGACTGAATAGGGCCATGAGAAAGGGTGGGGAAACAAGAAGAAGAGTGAGGCAGAGAGAGAGAGAGAGAGAGAGAGAGAGAGAGAGAGAGAGAGAGAGAGAGAGAGAGAGAGCACAAAGAGAGGGGACCAAGAGAGGGGACCAAGAGAGCATGACCAAGAAGCTGGAGGAAGAGTAGCCCATGAGCTGGAAGAGTTTAGAGTAGGCCATTGTGAGAAGGGCAGAGAGAAACCACAGGTACTTAGTGAGCCTGGAGGACACTTCAGAATGCTAACAGGCACCACGGTTAGCCATTTATGCTGAGTTTTTTTTGTACTTGGCATGTTTTCATCGGCCTGGAAATAGCTCTGGTGTAGAGCACATGAGAGCCTGGCCCAGTCTTCAGCACCACAGGAGTAAAGCCATCCAAGGATTTCTTTACAATCATCTCGTTTTTCATCCATCTACTTCTCCATATACCTCACCACTGAGTGTTCATGAATTTCCTTGTTCCTTCACCACCAGATCTCACATGGCAGCATCTCATAAAATTCTAAAGAACTCACAGGTATGCAAACAGAACTCATTCTATGAAGCCCAAGGAAAAGAAAGCTTCAGCGTATGCACATTAGACATAATTTTAATCTCAACATATCTATAGATTTACTTATCATGACATTGGGATAATGTGTGATACAGGAGGAGTTAAGCAGAAGATTTGTGTGTGGAAACATGACAGCCCCCATGTTACTAGGGAGCTAGGCTTCATTTTGTAAAAAGATTAGAAAGTATACTGCATTTTATATATATATACATATATACATACTGCATACTATATATAGTATGCATGTTTATAGATTTGCTTTTAATGATATATAAAACACATGAAAGCTATAAACACATGTTGTTTTATACCTATAAGGAAAGTATATATGTTTACATTTTCTTTTCTGCCATAAACAATATAAGACTTTATAAATCTAATATAATTTTTAAAAATGAGAACAATGTCCTAGAGATTTTCCCTATAGAAAATCCATAGGTGAGTTGTAGGATTTCTGAGGGATGTCTGCGACCTGCCATAGTCACAACTATTTCCAGAATATGACCAACTGAAGTATAAGCAGAAGGCAAGTGATAAAGCATACATGTACAAGAAAATAAGTATTTCATCTAATTGTACAGTTAAGAGACATCATACAAGAAAGAAAGAGAGAGAGACAGAGAGAGAGAGAGAGAGAGAGAGAGAGAGAGAGAGAGAAGGAAAGAAAGAAAGGGAGAAGGAAAGAAAGAAAGGGAGAAGGAAAGAGAGAAAGAGAAAGCCTATATCTCCAGGATATATGCTAGTCAACTCTATTTTTTCTAATTATAAAAGTGACCTTATTGTGACAGATCGTTTTATTATTCTTATTTTATAGAGTACAGAATTAGTTTTCAGAGGAGTTAAATAAAGGAGCTAGGTAACAAAAGTAAAATTCAGGTGACTACACCATTTAAGCCCAGTGAGCCTTGCTTGAAGGTCCTTGTTCTTTGTAGCATTGCCCTCAGAACTGATTACTGCTAGAATCCTCTTTCTAGAAGAGAGACACAAATGTGACTTGAGGGGACATATCTGATACAGTGTGCCACACTGAGTTTCTGGTGTGAGCTATTTGTGAGAAGACAGGACTGTACAAAGAAAGGTAGGTCAAGGAACTGGCAAGATGGTTTAGTGGGTACAGGCACTTAGCAACACGCTAAGGACCTAAGTTCAGTCTCCAGAATCTACACAGTAGAGGAAATAACCAAAACCTACAAATTATCCTCTGACCTCTACCTGCTCCCCCTGGTGCAAGGATGCACACAGACACACACACACACACTAATTAATTAAATAATTAATGTAAAAAGAGAAAAGTAGGTTGGAAGTCTCACATGCATGCACCCATCTGGGAATGCTTGAGGAAACTGAGCTAGGTACACCATGCTACTTAGCTTCAGTGAGACTTTGAGACCTAAGTGGCAGTCCCAGGGAACTCTCCCTGGAGCTCTTCCACACTCCTCCTGATGCCATGCATCTTCTCAGTAGGCATTCATTCACATCTCCACTTGCTCCCTGCATTCCATGTGCATTTAGTTTGCCCTTCCTAGACTCTTCAGCCCTGTACCCCTCTTCTCACCAGATTAGCCTCCAGTACCCACAGACAAGTTTCTTGATTAAATGTTCCCAAGTACTCCTCTATGATATGCTGTGTCTTTGCTGGTCCCATGTCAGTTAGTAAGGTTCATAGTCTTCACTCCAATTCTTGACTTGAATTCCATAACCATCTTTTGCTTCATAATCTGTTGTTTCTTTTAGCTCACCATCTCTCTTCCCTATCCAGGGCCACTGACTTCCATAGAAGGCTGAAATAATACTCTCTTGCACCCTGTGAAAATCTACTATACACTTCATCCAATGTGCATCCTACCATTGCTCACTATCTGTCTCTGTGCCTAAATGATTCCTAGAACAGATGCTTAAATGCTGATATATTTGATGTTGGTACCTTGAAACTTTGAAAGTGAGTAACATTACTGAAGGAATAGAATCTCCATTGTAAAAATATTTCTTCATTTTAAGATAGCAAATACTCTAAAGTAGTATTAGCAACAATTTTACTACAGCTATCACAGTGATAACCCCTGTTGCAATGGAGTACTCAAAGTATATATGAGGCTAGCCATTGGACTTTGCATATGTAAGGTCATTTGATCTATTGAGCAAGGATCCCAACATCTTGTCACCTGGTAAAATTAAGTTCATGGAGAATGGAAGGGACGCTCCATGATGGAACTTTTGTTTAATATGCACAAAGCATGGAGTTCAATCTTGAGTCCCCAAACAAGACAATAACAACAAACATTGAAAAGGATGTTTCTGGTTACAGCAACTACTGTCAAACTCTGTTTGGCCTATTTACTCGCTAGTTCAGTAAGTTAAAAAGTCCACTTCTAACACAAATTCACCAAACGGTCAATCCACTAAAAGCTGTTTCCTTCCACAGCACTAAGTAAGTTGATTTCTCAAAGTCTGGACAAAGGTCTGAAATTTCAGTCTAACCTGAAGATATTCAGATATTTTCTTCCTTTTATATATGGTATATCTTAGTGACACTTTGCCTGTTGTGATGGCTCAGTACAAACCAGATGGATTGAAGCATCTGCCTGAAAGTGGTTATTCCAATGACTGGAAGTAGAGAAACTCAAAGAGTAAGAAAGGTTAATAGAGAAAGCATGATCAAATCTCCATAATACACATGTAAGAGAATATAACAATGAAGCACATTGTTTTATATGCTAACTACAAGTTACATTAAAATTTTTGAAAAATAAAGATACCCAGATGACTTGTCTATGTAAATCCTATGATTAATCACCAAGTGCCACTGAGATAGTATTTGAACTTTAAAATGTCAAAGAAGAAGCGGAGGAGGAGGGGAAGTAACAAGGGCCATCTTAACTATGTCAAATATACACTAATGCCTTTTGTGAAATGTAAAAATTCTGAGAGATGTTGTGTTCAGGGTTATGAGCTAGCCTAGATTCACCCAAGGATGCCAGTCAACAGCAAATATAATCTCTAGCTATGTAGAATTGCTAACATGCCTGAAGAGAGAGTCAGCTCAGTAAGACGAGAGTGCACTGCTGACTTAGGAAATTGATTTCATAATGTGATCATTATGCAGATCAGACATGGCTGCTCTTGACTTGACCATGATTGTACACAGTTCAGGGGTTCTGAGACAAAGGGCTTCTCATGTTTTTGAGACAAGCACTCGATGACTAATAGGTTTCCTTGATATCAGGGAAAAAAAACCCTGACCAGAATGCATCCATCTCAGGAGAAGTCTGCAGTCCGTCTCTTGTGGTCTTGGGGAAGGAGAGACAAGAGTGCAAATCTGATGACTTCTGAATGCTCCAAATACTAAAGATCAAGGATTGCAACAACAGCAGCTTTTTACACAGAACTATCTCTGGTGTCAAACCTGGTTGCTATTCCAAACATCTGTCTCCTGAAATTCATAGCAGATAAAATAAAATCCAGCTGTGCCTTCATTCAGTCAGTCTGTTTCTTTAAAGTGTTGTTACTTCCCACAAAATGTTCCTGGATCCATTAATGAGTAAGAAGGGTGACCCGAGGACATAGAAAATGCAGAGAGGATGATAGGATGGATTCTTCTATCCTTATAGCTTTAAGGCTGTGGGTGGGTTTTATTGTTGTTGTTTTTTGTTTTTTTGTTTTTGTTTTTTAATACATGTCAACTTGATGTGACCTAGAATCAGCTTGGAAACAAGCTTCTTGGCATCCTCATGAAGGACTATCTAGGTGGGGTTCATGGAGGTGTGAAGACTAACCTTAAATATGGGGGAGCATCATTCGTGGATCTGAGGTTTTGGACTGAATAAAAAAAGAAAGTGAGTCAAGTGAGCTGAAGCATCCATCCCTCTGCACTTCCTGACTTCAGGTATTCTGTCATGGCAACAAGGAAAGTAACTGAGACAGCCTGAAAGTAAAACACCTTCTATATTAGAAGATTATTTAATCTAATCTATCTATCATTTACCTATCCATCACTTATTTCCATCATCTATCATCTATCTGCCTACCATCTATCTCTCTACCTAGCATCTATTTATTTATCAATCAAACATGTATAGATCATCTGTCTGTTTGTCTTTGTCTATCACCAAAATCCCTTTTTACATGTCTTCAGATCATTGGTAGTAGGAAATGGGCCTAGAACCAGTCTTTTACCATCTAGCCTGGTATGTGCAAGATAATGGTGGTACCCATACCTAGGGATGTTCATCCAAGCCACCCAGATGGTGAAAAAGGAAATCAAAGCTTTTTCTGGAGCTAATTGTTCTGAAGTAGAAAGTTTGTCCTAGAACCTGTGGTCAGAATTAAAAGAGCACTTCAACAAATTTTGCTACAAAATGTGTGCTATAATCACTTACATTTCACCATATGTTGTCTAGTAAAGCTGCCATCTTTTGTACATAAAATTCTGTAACGCCTTGGCTATAATATTAACAATTTATGTTATATGTGAAAATTAATTATAAATTGTAAGATTTTTAAAGCAAATGTGCTATTTTCTCAATACTAACTAATATTTTGAGAGCACCCATGCCAGGGCTTCTGAAGTGAGGAGTCTTGGTCTTTACCCTAAAAAGATTCTGGCTAAAAGGTCTGTGTCCTTATAGATGGTCATGTGTTTCCAGGAATTGCATCTCATGATAGTAACAGTAATTGTGGTCACTATATAGACCAAGCAACCCCACACAGTGCTGTAGGTGACAGAGGAGCCTGGGGTTGATGAATATTAGCAACCATGACACTGGATGAAAATCGTGTTGCCTGCTCACTTCTTTCCAGGGATCCTATATATTGGGCACTAAGGAAACAGATAATCAAAGGTCACTTCTGAATTTCAAGTACAGTTGAGACTCCCACGCAAGTGTTTGGGTTTAGACTGAGGTGACAGTCAAACCTCTAAGCTGATTCTCATTTCATTAGCGTCATTCTCAGGCTGGCAACCATCCCAAACTGAAAATGTCATCCAAAATAACACAAATGAGCACGGGGACAAGTGAAAGCTGAGAAAAGTAGGAAAGCAAGCCCCAAACCTGGAGGAGCATCCTTTCCTCAGGAGGATACAGTTCAAGTTTGACAGGAAGCAGGCACTTGAGCATGTCAGTCATATCTGAGATGCTGAAGTTGGTCATCTGCATTCTGAGGACAAACAGGCCATCCCTTTGCTGACTGTGCTACATACACTTTTTATTCAGAGATCATTCACCTACACGACATCTCATGCACTCAATGATAATATAGTCAGCATAGGTCATGTTGTCCCAGTTTTGAAAATAAAGAATTTGAGATGCAGAGAAGCTAATGGCATTGTCTGAGATTACACACAGCAAGTAAGGGTCAGAGCTGGGACAAGAGCCCAGACATCCTAATTCTCAAGGTCTTTCTTCCACCATCCCCTTATAACTTATAAGTTGTGACTTATATTATGAAGAAATTAATCACAGAATTTATTCTAGAATAGGAAGGAGCTAGGCATGAGGTACATGCTAGTAATCCCAGTACTCTAGGCTCTAAGGCAGGATGATTACTGAGCATTCTTGTCACATATCCAAGCCCTATTTTCTGTCACATTTCCACTTTTATTTTTCTTCTGTGTGTCAGATTACCTGCCCACTCTAGTGTTTGCTCATTACCTCAGCCCTAATTCACTGGGTTTCCCCAGGGATGTTTATGTAAAACAACCCAAGAATCTGCTTTGGCTGCTTGGTTTCATCTAGCCTCTGGATGAACCCTAAACTGGTTACCTCTATTTATGATTTCAATTACAGACCCATACATTCAGGAAAACCATTTACCCTCCTCAATGAGACATCTGAAGGTCAAGCTGGGCATGGTGGCACATGCCTGTAATTCAAGCACTCAGGAACTGAAGCTGAAGCATTGCCATGAGTTCAAAGCCATTCCAGGCTACAGAGTAACTCTCAGGTCAGCATGAACCTACACAGTGAGACCATATCTCAAATATACATACACATTCATGCATGTATTGTATACATAAACTAACAACAAGTTACCTTCTGAAAGCCTACATAAAGACAAGGACTTTAAATTCTTATTGAATTTAGATAGAATTACCTAACCACAATTCCTGAATTGTAATGTCTGGGGAAAATGGCTTCACTCCTGTCTTCCTGTATATGGCATGATTTGAAGAGCCAATGATGATATTATAGATAAGCTCCATGTGTGAAGGAAGGTACCATAAACTTGAGGAACCAAAGGCTGAATCTCTTGCTGGGGAGGTATGAACTATGAACATGGCAATGCTTTTTAATAAATATTGTCACTTATATGCTAAGAAACTAGACTTTTTTGCTGGACCTCATAGCCAGAGTTAATAACATACCTTGAAGGTCATTTAAGACTTATCTTAAGGTTATTTAAGATTACTATCCTACTGTATTCGCAGACTGTGTTTAACCTGACTTTAAGAGAACAGAACAAATAACCATACATGCTTTGGATTTCTCTTGTAATCAATATTTACAACCTAAGCTAATGTATAGCTGTGGTCTTAAGTACTCTTCATGACGCTGGTCCAGAACAAAGCATGTGTGCTCTGAAAATCATTTGCTGGAAATAGATGCAACAGGAGTTTAAAGCAGTCTTATCAAATGACATCGACCATAAACAAAACATTTGGATATTTCTTAGTAAACAATGGCTTTGGCATACTGTTTGTTATTTGGATTAATTGGATTTAGTGACAATCCTTTGTAAAACTCTGTTAATGATTTCTGTGAGGTATCTCATTTGGTCCCCACATGGTGCTTTCTGAGCTGTTCAATAAAGAGAGAGCAAGACCCTTTGTTAAGAACAGAGAGAGACACAGTCAGACAGACATACAAGGACAGGGAAAGGGACAAGATTCCCAGGAAACACTTAAGACGAGGACAGATTGAGACTCATGCAACAGACAGGCAGGTACAGCAGAAGATACAGGGAGTGGAAAATAAAGAATCCAAATTAGGCTTCACTCTTAATTAAATGATACAAAGGGGAAGCACCTTGATTTTTTTTCTTAATGTTATACGGAGGTATTACTGGTGACTCAGTTAATCAGTAACATGCTAATCTATGCATAAGACAAGGAAAAGAAGGTCCCCAAACATCAACACACTGATGTCTTCCAAAGGAAAGCATCTGTGAGTCTTGCTCAGTGGCGCTTCCTGTAGGCTTGAGGTGTAATTGTCTCAGTTGCTGCAGTAAAATAGATCCCATAGTCCCTGTAATGAAGATGTCAATTGTGCAATGTATATACATGTCAAGCATACATTAAGTACCCCATGGTCCTGCTATGTGAGTGCTAAGACCACTGCAGGAAAAGGCTGGGAAGGCATTAAGCACCAGGTTTGGCAACCATAAGAGGCAGAAGTGCCTGTGATTCACTGCTGGGGTAGAAACACACAGGTTCCCCTGCAGTCAACAGAGCCTGGGGAAAGGAGTGAAAGGCTATCAATCCAGCCAAACTGAGCCTTCTAAAAGGGTTTCCACATCTCAGTGTGCAGTGATGCTAAAGAGCATCTGACCTGGAGGCTCATAGATCTGTGAGTGAACCAGGAAGTGAAAGGAGATGGAGCTTATTAAGATTCAGGGCAGACAGTTGCTTGTAACCTTTAACAATATCTCAAAGTTTAGATGTATAGTTGGGGATTATGAGAATTCTAAAATGGTAGGGATTTCATCCAACTAGGTGCTCCTCTGAATAGAAAAAATAAGGGAGTCAGGGAAGTTCAAGAACCTGTCAGCCATCCTGATACAGATGAAGGTCTATATGGAATGGCCAGAGTATCTGTTTTACCGCATCCCTGTGGACAATCTAGGCAAAGGAAACATGTAGTAGTACAAGCACACTGATGCATCCCAAAGAAAAGCATCTGTATGTCCTGTTCAGTGATGCTCACTATGGACTCAAGTGTGGTTGTCATGGCTACTGTGGTAAAATAGGCCCCATAATCCTTGTGATGATGGAATTTGTTAATTATGCAATATACACACATGGCAGGCATACATCAAGTACTTCAGAAGTAGTTGAATTGACAAGTGAAAATTGTATATATTTATAGGGCCAGTGAGATGCCTCAGTTGGCAAAGGCACTTGCCACCAAACCTGTTGACTTGAGTTCAATCTCTGAGACCCACAGGGCAAAAAGAAACAACTTCTTCAAGTTGTCGTGTGACCTCCATATACATGCTATAGTGTTAATGTACTCACACATACACATAAAGAATGGATAAGTGTAATTTCATAATTTTTAAAAGAAAAGCAATATTATAGTCTACAACATGAAGTATTATATGTGAACACACATAAAATGATTAAATAGAACAACATATGTATCATCTCACAAACTTATTTTGTGGTAAGATCTCTTGTGACAATTTCAGATATATAAAATGTGATTAGTGATCACAGTTACCATTCTTTAATGTCTTTCCGATGTTCTTCTGCTTCCATCCTAGCCCCAGAAATTGCCATTGTACTCTCTGCTTTTACACTAATTCAACTCATTTTAGAAGCCACATATGAATAAAATTATTCAGTAATGAGCTTTCTGTACCTCGTTTATTTTACTCAAAACAGTATGTGCCAGGTACATTCATGTTGTCTCAAGCACTGAGATTTTTCTTCTCTTTTTAAGGCTGAAGAATGTCCCTTTGTGCTGGTGTATATTGTGTCTTTAATCCCCCTGGACACAAATTTGATTCCACATATTATCTACTGCAGATACTACAGCAATACATGTTGGGGTGCAGATGTCTCATCAGTGTGGTAATTTCATGGCTTTAGATAAACACTCAAAAATGATAGGGCTGGATTATACAATAACCCTATTTTCAATATTGTGACAGACTGCCTTGCTGTTTACCACAATCCTACAGTAATATACATTCTCACCAACAGTGCATAATAGGTTCTGTTTTGTCCCCAAACCTTAAATATTCAAAACACATATGAAGGACAAAAGGGAAGCACATGCAAGTAGCTGCTATAGATTTTAGTCTCTAAACTCCAGGATGTGTTTGCTTTTACTTTAAGTACTGTTCTGACAGCCTTGCCTAACTTGAGTGCAAGCCAAAGCCAGTTTAGGAATAATAAGTTAAAAGAGAGATCAAAAAGACAAAAAGATAGTATTAAAACAAGCAGAAAGCTATGAAAAATTTGACAACTGAAGACACGGAAACATAGAATAAGAGGAAAACAGAGTGAGAAAACCATGCTTATCATCCCAGGGTTTTTAGCACTCAGAAAACCAATCCCAGCTTAAATAGGCATGTGCAGATTATGACATTGCATAAAATGTCATAGCTGATGCTCATATTAATGACTCTGACATACCAAAAATTAGCCTTGTCAGCACTGTGAAGATCTAAGAATGCATAAATGCCTTTTTAATGATTCTAATCCAGGACACTTAAGACCACCACCCCATGAAAATCCTTAGTCCCCAGGAATAATGGACAGCTGATGTTATACTGATTTGCCTAAATAAACATACAGCTTTTTATTTCTCTGTGCCAAATCTTATACCACTTGTTGGTGTCAGTTAATACTGGGAGACCCTTAGGCTTCTCATTTTACAACCTGGTTCTACACTGACATCCCCATGGTATACACTGAACCACTTGTTTGCAGGACCACTTGTTTCATAAGCAAACTTAAAATCCCCATGGTTGAGTCATGAATAGCAACAGAACTTATAAGCCTCTGGAACGAAGCTCTTAAAATGGGCCCAGCCATTCCTGTGATGGACACTAAGTGAGCTTTCTCAGCAGCAGCATCCCTGCACAGACACCGTCTCCTCCTGCTTCCTTGAAAACAGGCTTCAGTTTGACAGCAGATCCTTGCTCACACACAGCCTGTTTCTTCACATATTGTTCTGCTCTTACAGTGTGAAAGCACTGGTGAGCACAATACTTTCACACTTATTAAGCTGATAACAACACTGCTGGCACTGAATGCAACACCCACATCCCTGAGACAGCGCTGTAGAGCTTGACCATCTCTCATCAAATAATCTCAGGGGCTCTGTGAGGACCCAGAAGCTGCTGTCTAGAGCATCAGCCTTCCACACTGAAATTGTATCACTTACAGCAGGTACAATGGTATAGCAGCAGCTGGGGGAATTGAGAATAGAGAAAAGAGATACATACCACGACAGAGGCAGAGAACATGCCTCCTTTCCCACTGGCTCAGGCTGGCAACTACCTGAAGTCAAGTTTACCAGGAAGACCCCACCATACTATGTGGTCACCACCTAACTCTTTGATAAACATGGAAGACAGGAATGTCCTCCAAGAAATAAATGCTAATTTCTCACAGGTCTAACTTTTCCCAGTTCTTGGCTTTCTTGACTTGATTTAGGTCACTTGTTTTCTTGGTTTTAGAAAATGATGAGAGGTGTGAGCAAAATTCCATATATCCTAATGGCAGCCTATTGTTTCAGATTTTACTTAGTTACTTGCCTCTCCCTGTATTGTTGTCCTAGCCTTCAAAGTTTACTCATTTTTCTGTTAGTGGTATCCCTCTCTTCCCCTTTCTTTGATTCCACTTGACATCTGGACATTTTAATTATATGGATTTCTGTTCATAATACATAAAGAAAACCAGGAAGAACATGAGCCTGTGACTTCATGGTTTTTGTTTTGTCTTCTTTTTCTTGTTTTGTATCGTTACTTTTCATCTTAAATTTGCTTCTCTTTCAGGAAATCCAGGTAAGCACTTTGTCAGTTTCTCAGGAATGAGTAACTCATAACAGTAGCCAAGTAGCAATCTTTATAAGCTAAAATGTACATGAATTAAAACCCAAATTGTTTATTTTAGCTAAACTAAATTGGTGAGATGTGAAAGGGGGCAATGGAAAGCATATGGACACCACATTGGCTAATTTGTATTGATTTTCATCTGAAAATCTAGATGTAATCACACTTAAAAGCAAACCCCTTTTGATAAAATGTCACCAATGCATTACATACTTTGCAAACAGTCTTTGTAAATCAATTCACACTTATTAGATTTATTTAAACGATTGCATTAGAATTCCATGCTGAGACTTAATTTGGTTTAAAATAACTCTCTACATGCAGAACATTTCCAAGGGTAGAGAGGCGATTTCCCAATTATTTTCGTGTCGCCAATGCTAAATGTGTTTAAACGACTGACTCACCTGCATGCTGTGGGCTGTGTGAAGGCAGTGGATGCATATGTTTTACCTGAGGTTAATTAATATGGAGCAAATGAGGGAGAAAGAAGAATTAGAGCCAAATGAAAAGCAAAGGGTCATAATGAAGGCATTATAACCTTGATCTTGTTGATTGGCCTTTGCTACAGACCTCACCAACACAAAATGATTGGAATTCATGCAGTGTTCACAGGCTGGGGAGGTGCTCCATCTTAAATGCTCGATGTCACTCACAAGTCTCTTAGAGGAGTTGCTATCTTATCACCAGGTATGGATCCACTGACATGATTCTCAGAACCCAGCCTTTTGCTCAGGTTGGTTTTGCATAAGTTATATCTTGATTTAGGTCCTCATCCTACACTGTGAAATGAAACTAACATATTATGGGAAAGGCAGAGGCAATATTTCACTGAGTATATTCCTTATGGTGTTACTGACTATACCTTATGCCTTCATTTTTGAATGAGTAGAAAAAAAAATTGTAGTAAGAAAAGAAAGATATCATTCAGGCAGTGGTGACACATGCCTTTAATCTAAGCACCCCGAAGGTAGAGGCAGGCAAATATCTGTTAGTTCTAGATCTGTGTAGTCTATAGGAGCTCCAGGACAGCCAGGGCTGTTACAAACCATGTCAAAAACAACAACAAAAACCCAACCAAATAACCAAATAGAGATAGATAGATAGATAGATAGATAGATAGATAGATAGATAGATAGATGGAAAAGAAAAGGAAGATACTGTCATTTCTATTTTACAGATGAAGAAAATGAGACGAGAATCTGAGTGATGTTTTAGTGAAGTTAGTGATAGGATAATTACCACTGTGGATGCATGGCTTCTAGACTTTCCTACCACTTACTAACTTCATAAAAGCATCACTTATGAGTCTCACATGTCATTTCCTTATCTGTATGGTAAGGAGTGTCTGCTTGTTCGTACCTCAGTATTTTAGGTATGTATTTAGATGAGTAACAAGTTTTTGTACATGGAAATTATACTTAGAATATTATTAAATCGAAAGTCTATATATGAGAAAGGTATACTAATTAGTACCAAGTAGCATTAGAGATATAAGAGCTAAACTTGTCTGAAGATAAAATGACAACCTTGGATACCTTCTTGCTTTCTTCTTCACACTACTTTCTCTCTCTGGTCTTCCCCCACCTCTTAACTCTGTATCTACATATGTCCTTTGCCTGCTGGCCTTACCTCACTGCAGTTCAGAAGCTAATCTTGTCCTAGCAAGTCCCAATTGGACCTGGGACTGAAACAATGAATCTAAAATGTACACCCACAGTCCAGTGATAGAAACAAATTCTTCTATTGTCCCATAGACTTTCCTGTAAACTGTACTCAAAACTAGATTCTCCAGATAGACTTCTAATTGTTCTGGTCATCAAATCTATTTTCCTCATCTACCTTCACTGCATTGATTTTCCCATTCTTATACTAGCTCAGTTTACTGTTGGAAGTCGACATCAGTCCTGACTTACGTCCTCTTTACCATCTAAGGTTTCCCAAAACGTGGGTCTATTGAAGCCTAAAGAATTTCCCTGGCAGAAATGGAGGTAGTCAAAATAAGTACCATTTGCTTTGTTTCCTTTATAGCAACGTAGACTTTCCCTAAAACATTTCTTTTACATAATTAAACTGAAATAAAAGATGCACAATGGGGTCATAGAGTTTGAAATCAATTCTTTTGGAGGTATAGCTTGAAAACATTTGAGTGGATGAGATTTTTCAGGTAGCCTGAAAAGGAAGGTGAGGTCTGGAGAACTTCGAACTGAAAAGGATTTAGTTGTATGGAGAGTGTTCTCTGGGAAAGTCCCTTTTCAGTCTCTAAATGTCTGCCAGGAGGAGGTTCAGAACACTGACTTCTTAGTACTCTTCACTTTTATTAATCACTAATTTTAACAGTAAAGGAAAACTGTGCACTGGTGTTAATAGAGAAAGGAAATTTGTTTTCATGTTGAAGAAAGCTTTGGACAGATTAAAACTATGAGGATCTCAAACACTAAAAGTGTGTTTCTTCATATAAATTACATGTATTTTATTATTTATACAGTATACATATTAAAATTTGCATAATGGTGACTTACTGATGCAGAACAAATTTAACTATTTCTTTTCTGGGAATTATTATATTGGATACAGTATCAATATCCAACTACCAGGACTCTTCCTGTTCCAAACATTTTCCAGTAATGTAAGAATGAAAAAACATCATTTATAATTAGCTAAAGGAAAGAGTTAACTACAAGAAATGTAAGTAGAAATGCACAAAATACTTGAAAAGAAAAAATAAATAACACTATAATATACCACGGCTGGAACACATAGAAAGATCAATCTTGATTTTTGTCTATAGAAAGACTTAATTTCAAAAACTATATTTTTCTACAATAGCACTACAAACCCAAGAAAATGCAAATAAAATTTATGAGTGGGTGGTAACTGAAAAGCTTATTTTAAGTTGACATGAGGTCTAAAGAGACAAAAACATACACAATACTATGTAAAATAAAACTATTAATTAGCTTGCCATGGCACTGTGAGTCTGGCATGAGAAATATAATAAAAATAAAAATCTAGAAGCAGGCCTAATGTAAGACTCATTTGTAATGCTTTAAATATTTTATAACTTTATACATGTATACCATGTTTGGGACTGTTTGCCCATTACATTTAGATAACAAATATCTTACCCCTCCTATCCCAGTCCTGCTGACCCTCTTCCTCCCAAATAGTCTTCCTCCTTTCACATCTGTTTAAAGGATTTATACAGGAAAGAATTTAATATACAATAAAGGTATAATTTCAGTTCAGTGGGGGCAATGACTGATTAGTACATAATAATGGAACCAGGCTGTAACTGTGTAGAAATATACACACAAAGGATTTGCAATCAGCATCTTATAAGAAAATAAATTCTAGATGAATCAAACAAATAAAAATATATTCATAGTTTTTAAAGGTATAAGAAAAGATTAAAAATTGTTATTGTTGAAAATAACTTTAGCACCATAATGTTCTCTCTAAATATAGCTAAAAAGGCATTAACAAATGGATACTAGAGAAAAAAAATTGGAATCTCATATGGATGTCTTAAGACACAATAAAACATTTCAAAACTGAAGAAAGGGAATATTTTTACATATAATATGAGAAAAAAGATAATTTCTTTCATGTGAATATTGTTCATATAAATAAAAAATAGCCTTTTCACCGAATAGAAAACCTACGGAGGTCAAATTTAAAATTTTTAGGGTCAATAAGAAGATGTCCAACTAGTAACTCAGCAGATGGAACTCAGACGTACAAGCATACACAACTTTGATCCGTAAGACACAGGTTGATAAAGCAGGTGAAGCTGTGATGATACAAGGGCTCATGCATTATATACGGATGAGGGATGTATATTAATACATTTTCAGTGTGCCGGTAGATGATACCTGGTAGTTACTTTTGTCATTGCCCTGACAAAAATTTGCCAAAACTAACTTAGTGAATAAAAGGTTTGTTTTGGCTCAACAGTTTTGAGGGATACAGTTCTACATGTTGGAGAAGACATAACTGGAGGAACATGAGGCCTTAGATCACACTGCCTCTGCAATCAGGAAGCAGAGACACAGGAGTGCTTTTGTTCAGCTGGCTTCCTCTTTTCTGATTTAGTCAACCTAGCACCCTACTCTAGGATAGTGGAACACATTCAAGGTTCTGGCAGCATCCACTTGGCCATAATAAACCTCCAATTAAACTATCTAAAATTATAACCGTTAACCCAACACAGGAGTGGTTTAAGGAAAGATTAAAAAGAATAAAAGGAACTCAGCAAACATGAACCCAGCCTGTTTACCGAAAACATCACCTCTAGCATAACAAGTATTAGAGGCATTGCCTGCCCAGTGGCTGAAGTTAAAAGGCGCGGTATCCGGTATTAAGAGCTGTTTCATAGGTGGTTTCAAACTTAGTCAAAATGATAATGGAGAGTAAGCATCATGGGCTCCTTTAACCAAGAAGTTTTGTTTCCCATATTTGACAGCTACAACTATACATGAGTGAAATTAACATATCTCTCAATAACATATCTCCCAGGATACTGATTCATATGTGTACAAGAATCCAGTAGGCAAACAATCACTACATGAATAAAAAACTTCAGTGTTCACTGATGGGGAATGGTTAAATAAATTTTAGTATTTCTGTAGAATTGAATAACAACAAATCATTAAAGTATAATATTATCTTATTGTCAATATTATCTTATTGTCTCAGTACCATATATAGAAATATTAATAGTTTTCAAAGTATAAGAAAGTAATTTTAAAATAAGAGATATAATATCCATGATATAAAATAATGTGTAAGGTATTCTGAGTGGGAAAACCTAATAGCATCTTTTGGATACTAATTTATGTTTTCAGCTGTTTAATGATTGGTAAGGTTCCCATACATTAAATAGTAATAAACTCATCAGTAAGTGATAAAACATACCAATGTAGAATTTTAGTAACATTGGCAGGAGCCTGACTCATGGGAAGGCTTAACAAGTAGATTAAGGCACAAATCACATGCAGGCTTCTCACTGTATACATCCACATGTTCCAAATGTCACAGGAGGCATATTATGTACATCAAAACACAATTCCACAAACGAATGTTTAATGTTTCCTTGTGCTTTCCAAAGTCACAGAAAATTCTAATCAAAGCAGTCAGTGATTAAAGTGTAAACAATGTTTTTCATACATAGAAATGTAAAAATACAATTCTTAACATGTACAACATATGCATGTCATACTTACAAGGGTTATTCTTTTACTCCACCTAAATAATAAAATTAGGGTAAAAAAGCATATCAAAGTCTGTGGCAGTTTTCTTCTTCTCTAGAGCTCAGAGGGAAAGTACACAACTCTGGAACTTGCTTCTGATAGAATGGGAAGAATTAAGAAATAAGGGAATGGATGGATGGCAAAGCAAGACAAAAAAGAACTAAGAATCAGGTTAAATTTTACAATAGCAATTAAAAGGAAGTGTTATCTAAAAGAATTTTCAATTTTTCCTTATTAGCAACCACTAAGAGGAAACACCTTTTCTGACTTTTGAGATTCTCTTTCAGTGTTCTGTATCTTTCACTCGCCCTGACTCTAGAGACCTTTCATTTAAAGTGGTCCGGAGATGATCTTCTTTAAGCAAATCTTCTAAGTAAGTATCAATCTGCTGGAGGTCCCCCGGTGGACCACCCTGGAAGAGAGAAGCCACAGTCACTCCAGGAGGAGAGGCTCAGCTGTTATTCCTGTCACTCTGGAAACCTCCTGCAGTCATCCTGATGATTCATGTGGCAGCAACCCTACATCACTGATTAATGCTCTTAACCTTTGCAAATGTTTTCTCTCATTTAATCTTATTTTAGGCTTACAAGTGGTTAAGGATTTGAATAATGTTTTCTTCTTCAGTGGAAGTCAGATTTTTCCTTTCAAGAATTGGCTGAAGTGGTAGTGTTGACAGAAGCCCAAATACAATTACCATGTGTGAAACAATTTAGCATTAATTATCTTTTTGCTCTTTAATAATGTAGGCTTTTAATCACTTACCAGATCATCAAAATTATGGGGGATTTATCTGTCTGGCAGCATGCTAAAAACCCTTTTGATCTGGGTTTGGGGGACAGAGGGAGACTGGGTTGGGAGGTGGGGGAGGGTCCTGATGGTTCGAGTCCCCCACCCTCTCCTTATCTCTTCCTGGGTGAAGGGAAGGAGTCGAATGGCTGCCTATGCTTGTGTGAAGGATTTTCTATGTCTCCTTTTGGACTTGATATAGAAAGAATTCTTGATGAAGCTGAAGATGAGGATATTAGAGAAAATGAACTCTCACTTCAGCATGTTCACAACTTGGACATAAGAAGGCTAGGCTGATTCGATGACAGACTTCAAATTGGCAGTTAAGGAGACTAGGCCTAAAAACTGTGCAAGTCCAGGCAAGCCCAGACAAGCCCAGACAAGTCATTTACTAATAGAAAAAAAACCCAGGTTCCAACTTCACGCCCAGGTAATGGAATGTCCCAACCACCTGGCCTGAAGCAGCTTCCAGACTTCCTCAGCCCCTTCCTCAGTAATAGTTCCCAGACCTCCACAGCAAGTTCTCAGCTCCCCTATCCGCGCCCCACCCCCACCCCCACGACTGTCTGTAGAGATGAATGCAAGAGATTAAGGCAGAGGTCACCTACCCTGAATTCCCTAGTGTGCTTTAAAAATCAGGCCTGCAAGTTCACTTGGTGGTCTCTCTATCTTGGTAATAGGAGACCCCAGCATGCTGGACTTCTGCAGAATAAAACACTCTTTGCATCTACATACTATTCGAGTCAGGGTATCACTCTTCATTGAATCATGGACCCTTACAGACAGAAATTCAGGCAGCCTGGATTTGTGTTCAGTAACTCTGTAGTGATGTATTGCAGATTTGCCTGTCTCTTTTCCAGTCCTTTCAAGGATAAAACCACCCCAATTCTTGAACTTTTCCACAAGGTCTGTTCCTACCTTCTCACAGTGTGTGGAACTCAGGAAGACTTACCTCATGACCTAAATCTAAAATACCAGAGGTTCCTTAAACTCAGTTTTGACTTTGATTTCTCCATATATTTCTAGAATCCACAGAAAGCCTTTACAACCTTGGCTACTATATCTTAGGGTTTTTTGGTTTCGTTTTTTTTTTTTTTAATATACCCAAGATTCCTATATACTAACTAGAAGCTGGACCACTTATAGGCCTGGAAGGATGTCGGAAAGGGGCATGATATACTTGAAAGAAAATGAAACTCATCACTATGTACAATGAAAGTATACCAATAAAAGAAGATGGACCAGTACCCATTATTTCAATTCATCATGGAAGCGTAGAAGTAAAACTGACAGTAATTCACATTTATGATATTTCTTTTGCTTTTGTTTTAACTCCTCTCTGAGTTTAAGAAAATTGTATTTTTATTTATACATAAAGATAATATTGCATTGAAATACTAAACTTCCTGAAAAAGTTGGAAATTATTGCCTACTGGACTCATGGTATTGAGAAGCTGATTGATTGAATCTAGAATTACCTAGAAAATAGGGCTCTGGGTATGCCTATGGAAGATTATCTTGACTGTTAAATAAGGTAGACAGATCCTCCCACTGTGGGCCTGACAATGTAAGAGCATAAAGGGACCTAAGCAGTAATATGTATTCATTGCTTTCTGCTCTTCACTGCAGGTGCAATGTGACCAGCTTCAAGCTGACGTTTATGATAGACCACATCCTGGAACTGTAAACCAAAACACGCTCTTCTCTCGTAAGCTCATTTTGTCCAAGTATTTTCATCAACTAATGGTACAAGCCAAGATTCTAGTGTTTACTTAGAAAAAGAAGTACAGAAAAATTTTAATGTGTGCCTTGGAAGTTAATGCATTTGTAATTGTGTATGGTTAGCCAGACCAGACTGCTCTGGTGTCAGTGTCTGTAGCAGCCCCTCCTGTTACAGACACAGACAAGCACTCTACTGAGAGTATTGCTTGTAACTAGCTAACAGACTTCCAGGTCCCTAGATTTCTTGCCTGGAAATGTGAGTTTTATCAAAGGGAGCATATTGGTAGCCACATATCCTGTCCCCAACCCCTTTTCCTGCTGGGCTGAAGAAGACTGCTGTTATGATACACCACTCCCTTTCTCAGAGACACATAAGACTTCAACTAGGCCACATGTGCTGGATTCCTCAATTCAAAGCAGTCACTATTTGCCTCTCTATAGTTGTGTCATTGCCTGAACTCTCTTCAGAGCAATGTCATTCTGTCCTCTGCCTGTCTGTCCCCAAAATCTATCACACTATCTCTCAAGCCCAGATCTGAGCCCAAAAGATTTTAGTATCATTATTAGCATCAAGGCTTGTGCTAGGTGGTTTACCCAAGGTGAGTAAGCAAAGCATACTGTTAGAAGGGAAACCCAGCCACAGGCTCTTTTCATAGAGTTGTCTCTGTCACTTACCAGCTGAAGTTTCTGCAGCAGCAAGGCCAGCTTTGCACGGAGGGCACTGAGTTTCTCCTCAGTTCTCTTCCTTTTCAGTTCATACTGTTCCAGAAAAACCTTGTTGAGTATCTCTTTTCTGTTTGCCTCGTAGACAATTGACTGCATTTTCCTCTTGAGTCTTTTCTCATATTGAGCCATGTAGGTATTCTGGATCTGAGAAAGTTTTTTCAGAACATGAGTATGTTTTTAAATACATTATTATTTTCCCATAATATCACAAAGCAATTTCATGTTCCAACCCTGTACACACTGGCTAAGAATCGACTCTGATGCTTGAACTTACTCTCTGATGGAGAGGAAGAAGACCGAAGTGACAGCATGCAGAAGTAATTATCATAGAAGGCATAGAGAGGCACAGGGAAGGAAGTTTAATGACCTTGGCTTTGGAATCAAGAAGAAATCTTGTGAAGGTTGAGTTTGTTCTCCCTCTCAGTGGTACAAAGTCATCTCAAAGAGCAGCACCCCACAGGCACTGGCAGATGGCCAGTCACATGGAGAATCTCAGTGATGACGCATTGCTGTAACTCAAATCTGCAATATTCAGAGCACAGAGGCTGCAGAATAAGGAATTCTGCTCTTGTGATCTTTTTTTTTCTTTCCTTTTAAATCCTGATGTAAAGAGTATTGAAAGGCCCCTAAAGCTCCTCAAGGATTTAAGGTCTGGATTATTTTCCAAGATGGTGTGCTGCTTCCGCAGGCTCCTCTTCCATGTTAGAATGGTATTACTTACTCGTATTAACATTTTGAGAGGACCAGGGGGAATTCTGAGAAAACAGATACAGGTCAAACTCCACTTTGATAAACATTTATATGTTTCTATCTTTAGATTTTGGTGTTGGAGTACTAGCTGGGTGGCAGGGAACTATAAGACAGACCTAAATATAGACAAACACACACACAGGGGTGGGGGGAGAGGGAAGGAGAGAGAGAGAGACGGGGGGGGGGGGGGAGAGAGAGAGAGAGAGAGGGAGAGAGAGACCGACTTCATGGCCCTCACTAACATCCATTAATGTGTGCCAAGTTCCTCTGTACCGTCAACATCTGCTGGCCATGCTGCTTCCATGAGTTTCTCATCTATTAAACCAAATGTGCAAATCCTCACCTGCCCATAGCTCTGTTTCATAAACATTTTACTAACAACTTTCTAAGTCAAGGCATTGAACTTCATTATTTGTCATACAGACATACATAAGGCCAACTCTGCCTTCAGGCACATCTTAATTGGCAGCATGAGGTAGTGCAATTATTCAAGAATTCTATCTGCTGTGAGGAAGAGCTATCACCCGGGCCTGTGTGGCAGTGGAGAGGGTTTGAGTCCACTGAATTAAATAACATTTTGTTTCACCATAGCAGGGAAAGTGAATCAGCCTAAGCATCCATTAACAGATGAGTGGTTAATGAAATATATGCTTATACACTACAGAATTTATATGGCTGGAAAGAAAATGAAATTATGACAGTAGGACAGTGGGTGGGAACTAGTAAGCACTACACTGAAGTGACATGGGCTCAGAAAGACAAACACAACATATTCTCTCACTCGTATTGTGTGTATCTGAGTGGGAGCAGATATGGGTAAAGATGAGAAACGAGAAAGGGGCTGTGGGAATGGAACAAACCTAGAGGGTGGGATAAAGGAAGCAGAGAGGACAGTGGAATGGAGAAGCAATAGAGAATATTGGGGTGAAAGGTTTTATGTGCAGGGTATATTGCAGTATATATGTGCAGGGTTTGAGTGAGAGTATATTGCAGGGCATATGTGCAGGGTATATGTACAAGGAAATGAGGTGGAGCAGAGCATATTAGGGAATCAATCAAAATGAAATATGTGTGAAAATTCCATATGAAGGCTGGTACACTCAAAGGTACTTTAATCAACCAATACGTTAAAGCCTCCACCAACAGCGCTGTGCCTCACAGCTTGTGTCGGTTTAACTTTCCCTCTGATTACTTGTGGTTTTCATAAACTCAATTGAGAACAGTCTCTGAGAAAGCGCCAGCAGAGCTCTGTGTGTGTGTGTGTGTGTGTGTGTGTGTGTGTGTGTGTGTGTGTATGTATGTATGTGTGTGTCCTCACGCATGTGTGTGTTATGTGTGTGTCCACGTGCATGTGTGTGTGTGTTATGTGTGTGTCCACGTGCATGTGTGTGTTATGTGTGTGTCCACGTGCATGTGTGTGTGTGTGTTATGTGTGTGTCTGCACTCATGTGTGTGTGTGTGTTTGTGTGTGTGTGTGTGTGTGTGTGTGTATTCAGCATGCTGATGAGGAGACAGACTAGGAGGTTCATCGATTGTTATGTTAAAAAAAGATAGAAGTTTTTTCAGAAGCTTAAACTGCCTGGGAGTTTGTTTATTTTAATTTTTTTTGTGATCCTTCAACAATTTCTGTTTTATTCTAGTCTTTCCAAAAGAACATATTTCTTAAAAATCTGAGAGTTTCTATTTCTCATTCAAACTAAAGTCCCACTCCAGTGTTACACAAGCACTGGTTGTGGGAACATTTGCAAATTCAAAAAGATGTTGCTTCCTGACATCTGATATGCTACACATTAATCTAAGTCTTGATAAGGACAGGAAAATTTGATTTCCTTCCAAATCTAACATTTCAAAACACATATTATTTCCTCTTTGGAGCATAGGGTCATTTAGATTTCAGGATATAAATGTCTTTAAGGAAAGGAAGCTTACCTGTTTGAAACATGTTTTTAGCTTTTTGTTTATACTCTCTGGGCATCGCTCCAGCTGTTTTCATGAGCAATAACAGAAAAGGACATTAACTTTACAGATTGATCTGTCTGGAATATAGTTAGAACACTGATGTTTCTATATGAAAAAGCATCCAAGCTTAGAATCCACCAACACTGCTACTAGGCATCTTTTAAGCCTAATTAAGTCAATTAACTGAACTCATCTACCTGAATTTATTATTTTCTTTGCAGAACTAAGACAGTAATAAACCCAGCCTTGTCTAGCAATCTGCAGACAGCACAAACCAAGATGAAGGAAAATTAAATGACAAATATTCAAAAGTCTGTGTGAAGAAGGCGGAGTTTGGATAGAAATAGACTAGGAGTCACTGGCATATTGAGCAGGATTAAGCTAAGAGATTAGCTGATGCCAACCAGAAATGGCTCTTAATAGAGAAAACAACTGATCCAGGAAGAAGCCCTCAGACATGGTAACATCCAGAATTCAAACAGAAAAATTGATATATAGAAATGATGGCGGTGGGGGTAGAGAAAACAAGTAAGCAAGCCATGTGGTCATGGAGGTTATGCAAAGAAAGCACCTGGGTTGACGGTCTCTGGAAATCAGGAAACAACTACCACACTTGGCCCAGGGCTCACTGGTGACCCATACAGGAAGCACTTTAGTTAAGTAATGCAGTGGAAACCAGGAAGAGAGGCTGAGATAAAAAGGAGAAGAAGCAAATCCTGGACACATGGCACTTCTGTCCTATTAGTTACCTGTGTTCTTTTCACTCAGAGTCTTTCCTTGTGTACCTGTCAACCAAGGCTGACCATGGCAGCAGAGAAGGGCCTCTCAGACTCCTACCTGAGGTGTCTCTTCCCTTCACTGGCCTGGAACATGCACTCCTCACTTACCAACACCTCCACCTGCAGGGTACTAAACCCCATTAGCACTTTCACCCTAGATTTGAACCAAGGCCTGTGTGAGAGTCACCCTCTGCATCTGATGTAGCTGGCCAAAGTTGTCCTTCCCATCTTTCATGCCACTGTCACCAAGAGGAGCTTTGGTGAATGCATTGTCTTCATCATTCTCGATGAGGTTTAGAAAGGCTCTGAACACCTCAGAGGGCTGAGCTACACAATTCTTAGCTCAGCATCCCAGTTATGGAGGGTGAAATCAGAAACTGTTTGGTAGGAGAAAGTTGTGGTGGTTTGAATGTGAATGGCCTCCAGGGGCTCAGGTTTGAATGTTTGGGTCCTCAGTTGGTGGAACTGTTTGGGAAGGATTAAGAGGCACATCCTTGTTGGTGGAGATGGGTCACTGGGGGTGGACTCTGAGGCTTCCAAAATCTCATGCCATTCCCAGTTACTCTCTGTTCCTTGTGCTCGTGGATCAGAATGTGAGCTTTCAGTTACTGTTCTAACGTCATACTTGCTTTCCTGCTGACATGCTTTCCACCATGACAGTCATGGACTCACCCTCTGAATGTTTTGGTCTCTGAGATCTTCTCAACCTTGCTTTGCCTGTCACAACAATGACTTCTCACATACCTGGTATGGAATTTCTATCTCCAGTCACTGAAAGCCTTTCTACATCCTCCTTTGTGTTCAAGCTGTTCTGTCAGTCACTGGTTTGAAAATAGCCAGCTTACCTCAGGATTTGTTATGAGTTCTTCTACAGATATGCACTCAAATCCAGACGATAGTTGAAACTCGGGAACAAAATACTGAAGAATCTCCCTATGAAGAGAATCACAACAAAAACACAGTGTACTCAGTCAAGAGAGGCAGCACCCACTCTTTAGAACAGGGTTTGTCTCTTGTATGTTTAACTTCCAGGAAGAGATGGATGTTAGTTCCTATTGAATATTTTGTTTTCACCATTGACATCAAAGTGCTCTTCAGGAAACAGAGACAGGGGTTAGGAACTTGGGCGTGGTTATAAAAGGGCAATAGGAGGGAGCCTCTCAGAGATGGAGATGCTCTGCATCCTGACTGTGTCAACACTAATACCTTGATTACGGTTTCATTCTGCCATTTTCCAAGATATATCCATTATAGAGGCATACTTTTATTATCTCTTTAAACCATACATTTTATTTTATTATTTACTTTAAAGTTAAAAGTTCATTAAAACAATAAAATGAAAAGATAACCAAAGGAGAAAAAGAGGATTGGAAAGAAAGACAAGCAACAGAATGGAAGAGAGAAAGACGGGGGGTGGGGGCTGGGTACACGGCCTATTGCCTATTGGGTAAAACAGAAGTAAAGGGCTTGGATCCCCTGCATCCATATAACTGCTGGGTGAGCATAGTAGGCATCTTAATCCCAGTGCTCCAGAGGCATCTGTACACACACACCCCACATGCATGTCACAAACATGCAAACACACACAAAGGTATCCATAAGCACAAATACATTCCTGCTTGGGGGGAGGGTGATGGGAGACAGAGAGGCAGAGACAGAGGTAAAGGCAGAAACAGAAGAGAAATATTTAAAAAGATTAAAAGATTCAAAATACCTAGAAATCTACAACTATCATTCCAGGAAACCTCTGCAGCTGTGTGAATATTCTTTTCTATAGAGAATTCAGTGCTGAAAGCTTCCTGGAGAAAAACAACTACTGGCCCTATTCACTTCCCCACAAGAACAAAGGTGTTTAACTACCCAAAGCAATACCCTGCATTAGAACCTGAAGAGCTAGTCTTAAAATTTACAGATGGGCCCAAGGCAGAAGCACAACTTTTAATCCTAACAGCTGGAAAACTGAGGCAGGAAGATTGACTTCAAGACCATCTTGAGCCATATAATGAGACCATGTCTCAAAGAAGAACAAAAAAGAAATCACATATGAATCTTAGTTTTCCAGGACCATGGTCTCCCCTGGTCTGAGGGTCTTTTATTTTGCCAGAATGTATATTTTTCTGGGATTAATTGTATTCATAATGAAATAATATTTCATTTCTAGGAGAACACAGAATCTAGGAATGTACAGCCAGCATATCTGAAAATTATGTGGGTTTTTTTTTTTCTGATGTACTCACTATGTTCAGCCTTTTGTGCCTTTCTAAAGCAAGGTGTGGCTAAATAGCTCCTCCCTTGGGAATTCTGTTCCACAGATTGACCAGGCAGAAAGATAGGTAATACAACAATCTGCAGTCTCTAAACACACACACACACAGACCTCTTTTTTCTGCAAAATTAATTCATCACCCCCAAAAGTCAAACACAAAAAAGGAGAAAAGTAACGAAAGTCCATACCTGTTATATAACTATTTAACAATTTGTAAAACTTCCTTCAGTTACTAGCATGGGTCCCTTTCTCCTACGGTATTCTTTAAGGATGTTTTCTTTTGTTCCAGGGTTTATCATATCTAACCTCTCTCAGCCTATCCAATTTCAGGTTTCCTTTACCAGACACAGGCAGTCTATAATCCACTGGGGACTCCTAAAGGAGTTGGGACTGTAAACATGCCAGAAAACACTCTAAGAGTCAGTGCTCTTAGGCACTGATTCTGGGCACTGATTCTAGGCACTGATGAGTCTATGTGTTCACTAGGGAGATGGTTTCTGGGAAGGTTTAATATGCCGTTGGTGGCTAACAATAGAAGTAGATGCAGTTTCATGTCTTAGTACACGCAATCGCATTGCTCCCTTTTGATCACATGGAACTTGTTAAAATTAATAGTACCAGTGTTGCATTGACATGAAGAAAAAAGACAAGTCAACTGAAAAATAAGAATAATGGCATATCTGAAAAGAATGTTTATGCAACCAGAAAAAAAGTTAAGTAACAATACATCCAACCTCTGTTAACAACACATTCGGGCAGATCTTTCCTAGCCTCAGTGTAGAGTGTCAAAGAAGATACCCACTTATCTGTGGTTTTAATTCAAAATAATTCTTGGATAGATATCTAAAATATTATAAAGGCACAAAATAATAGTTATTATTATAAAGAAACTCTGGTTTACTTTTATCAATGTCCCAAATCACTTATTATGTAACCGTATTTACACATTTTAAATGATCTTCACATATTTATTCAGATATATACAGGTACCTGCACACACACACATAACTATATATATATATGAATGTAATTGATTGCATACTATCAAGTCTGAGTTATCAATTGATATGCCCTGACTTTTATATCAGTAAATAAACCAGGCTAAATCTATAGCCAGTTAACTATAAAACAAAGGGTAAGAAATAAATGATCCTGTGTAAAATGCTGACAAAGGACTAAGCACTACAGGGAGAACTTGTTCTTCAGACATTCCGCTGTAGGCTTAGCAATATGACATCCATTCATCCATCCACCCATCCATCCAAAGTCATTTGACTAGTTGCCTTTACAGTCTTATAACATCTGCACACAGTTGGGTATGCCCTATTTCTGTCTCCTTTCTAGATGACTGTAGGGTTGCCAACTCAGGTACTATGGGTGCTTAGCACAGCTAATGAGGAAGTTAGTGCTAGTGGTTTACCATTCTATCAATCTTGTCCCATAACATAAAACCAAATGCCCTTCAATCTCCTGGAACAGGACTGCTGTTAGATATGATTCCTGAAGGACAGGCTCCACATCCAAATAAATGTAGCCCTTCAGCTCCTAATGCTGCCACAGGTGCTCTGTACAGCTGCATAAAAGAATCTGTGTCTACAGTGGCTTTCCACCTCCTTTCACATATAGGACAGCACTTGGGTGTTAGCAGAAGCCATGGGTGGCTTTTCTCCCTTCCTCCTTTCCTTCTACTGTCTACTCTTTGAGAACTACCATCTTCAAGGGAATTCATTCAGTTGCTAAGAAAATCAAAGCCTTAGGATAATGTCACTCCAGGGAGGGTAGGTTTTGTGTTCTTCCTGGCTCAAAGTCCCTCACCTAACTCAACAAGTCCTTGAACCCACCAAAATTGATGGTGCTCACTATGTGATCTGGACTCTTACTCCTACACTGCCCTCTCTATGACAGGTTTCTGAGAACACTCTTCTGAACCACTTTCCATGGTTTTGAGAGTAAAGCCATCTCTTGTATCTGTTCCATTCAAAAAAAAAAAAAAACCCAGAATCATCACTCCTTCCCAGTTTCTCCTTTAAGAGCTGAGATTGTGACATCTAAATTCCTTGAGTAACCATGTCTACAAATGTCCAAATTCAACCAACCAAAGAGTAAAACTCAGTTTCTTATCTAAAACCACAAAATACTTTTCAAAGGCCATGAGAATGTCATGAGTAGAAAAAAAAAAAGAAATTCAATAAAAAACTTCTTCATTAAATTCAAGGAAAGAGTAGCCTATGTGTATATATCCATCATACTGTTGGGCCCCATAACAATAGGCAGTTAGTGACCACAAGTCTTTCAAGGGACTATCAATTTGTGGTGTATCTAACTGACTATAGTTAAGGAAATAGGTCACAGAATCATTCCGTTGAATGTATTCAAAAACATCCCCAAGCGGCAGGAAGCCAAAATAAAACAAAACAGGATTTGTCTCTGCTTACTTTAAAGATTCAATGCAGCATGTGGAAAATTAAGAATTATTTTTACCTTAGCTTAGAGAGCAGTTTTCTTGCTGTTTCCTCCACAGACATGCTTCCAGAAGGCATCAGTGAAGAAGGAAGCTGACAACTGCCATTCACAGAGCTGACTTTGTGTTCAGAACGTGGACTTAAATCTTCCATTTGGACTCTGGGCAAGCTGGGATTTATGATGTCAAGAATAACCATGTTAAGATTCCACCCATTTCAGAAACATTCCCATGAATTTTTAATACACAATGAAAGAAAAGGACAGGCGTCAATGTAATACTCAGAGTTTCTGTGGGTGTGATTATATAAAAGTCTTATAGTAATAATAATTTATTCTCATGGATTGCTTCAAGGTTTTGGGATAGCACTGACCAAGCAATATTTGTGATAATTCACTAATTATTTAGGACTGTTTAAGACAGTATCTTATCTAAACCAGGTTGGTCATGAACTCACTATATAGCTGATGGTCTTGAACTGCTGATCTTCTTGCCCACTTCCCAAATGCTGGGATTATAGGTGTGTGCTATCACACCTAGTCAGCAATAGAGAGTCATATCCCACTCATGTCTACTCTGCAGGAAGAGACTTAAGTTCTAGTTTACTTGCAAGGATTCACAACAATAAAATGTAGAAGGGCCAAAGGTGAAAAGAAAAATTCCTAGTGAAGATCTGAGGGAAGAATGTCCCGGGGTAAGAGTTAATGATCCTGGGGTATCAGTCATGTGAGGGAACAATGAAAGAGCGAAGCATAAGACAAGACCAAAGCTTTGGGCATGGTTGGGACACAACAGTACAAGGCACCAAAGTTGGTAGAAGAGGCAGGTGGAGGTGGACAGAGGTCAAATGGGTAGAGAGGGCAGACAAGGCACTTTTATTTTCAAGTAGCAAGAAAAATTTTAATCCTTTTACATTGACACCTATAAACCTCTGCTTTGAAGAGTTTTGTCTGATTATATGGGGAAGGCCTTTAGGAACAGGGTAATAGTTTATATAAAGAGAAAGGTGCCTCTACTGCCAACTGTTCTTTAGCAGAAGCACACTGTCTTACTTCACCCGTCCATTTTAAGATGAAGAATATTATATGAACTAATGCTTAGTCATCTGTTAAAGAGTACATACACAATATCCAAATGATCATTAATTATAATCTCCTTTATACTGACATTTTAAGATTTTTTTAAAGCATTTTAAAGTTGCTGGAAATTGTCTTTGGTGTTGACAGTAAGGGTAACATATTTTAAGCCATATCCCAGGACAGCATTTCTTCGGTCAAATGTTCACAGGGCTGGAAACATTTCTCAGTGGTACAGAGCTGCCTAGCATGCTAAGCACTAGGGGAAACAACTAATCCCAGGAGTACCTCACATTAGTATACTGAGGGTTAGATGAAATATATAACTAGTTTAGTTCAGTACTGAGGATTAAGTTCTCAGCAAACAGTATCTAATAACTACTGTTATTATAATCATCTTTATCATAGCTACCATCCCTTCTGGATTTAATCATTTTCTTCCATTAAGGATGTTTTAGTTTGATTATAGGTCTAGCATTCATTTTATACTAAGTCAACAGGGCTTTTGTTTCTTTGGTTGCTTTTTTTTTTTATTTGTGTGTGTATATGTTTATTGTCTCCCTCCCTCCCTCCCTCCCTCCCTCCCTCCCTCCGTCCCTTCCTTCCTCTATTTTCAGTCTTTCTATTTTTTTTGAGACAAGGTTTCTTTGTGTAGCCCTGGCTGTCCTGAAACTGGCTCTGTAACCCAGGCTGTCCTCCAATTCAAGAGATCTGCTTGACTGTGCCTCCTAAGTACTGGGATTAAGGGCATATACCACCACCACCCAGGCTAGGTCAACAGTATGAGAATGACCCTCAAGAACTAAAAGTCATATACTCACATAATAAACACACACACACACACACACACACACACACACACAAATATATGTACAACCTAGTATCTGGCTCTATCTTAAGTTTTAACTCATATTTTACAAATCTATATTAAAGTCTTTTTCATGAAAGTCATATACTCACATAATAAACACACACACACACACACACAAATATATATGTACATCCTAGTATCTGGCTATATCTTAAGTTTTAACTCATATTTTAACAAATCTATATTAAAGTCTTTTTCATGACAAGGCCTGGCAACAGCCCTGGTGGAAAACTATATCTTTTATTCAAATAAACATCAAGTGCCCACTATGGATAGGCATCTATCTGGCTACTTAGAGACACAGGGATGACAAGGCAGATTCTTATGGAGTTAGGTTTATTTCTCCTGGAAAAGGCATGGAACAAAGGAAGATAGAATGGAAGCGGTAACGTGTTTAGCAAATAACCTTGGAAGCTGAAGGAATTATCATGTACCCAGTCTCTATAGCAGGGCCTCTGTGGATATCTACATTTGCCTAGAACAGCTAGGAGGCCCCAAGGAAGAGAACGTTGATGTGAGACCCACCTATAATGGAAGGGGGGCTGATGGTATGCAGGCTGGCAGAGGGCATCCAAGTATCTAAGTACAGACAGAGAAGGACGTCTACATCATAAATAATTTAGACCTTCTGGGAAATGAAGTACAGGCCAAAAGGAGGGGTACAGTAAGACTGATGTGTGCCTCGGGGAAATTTAAATGTCAACATTGAAGTGACAGGGGTATGACAGACTTTTGAGTAGCCAGGCAGAGTTGGACATGCATGCTGAAGTGATGTCAGAAAAACTGTTCTGTTGCCTCCCTTGCCTTTAATTCAATGCACTGCAGTGCCAAGATGGGGGACATAGAATCAGCAAGATAGCCAGAAGAGTGCAGGAAGCAGAATAGCCCATTTTCTTGAAAACAGCCTTTTAACCCCACTATGTATATCTACAATATCTAGTTGGTTTTAGGAATGACAGAATTCTCATGTCAAGGAAATTCCAGAATGCTAAGATTAAATAATTATAAGTATGTTTGACAATAAGTTAACAAGCTACAAAGAAAAACACTAGTCCTATGATTTCATACTTTCCCCATGTATGTGTGTGACTCTCACTTCTTTGGTGACAGTACAGTAATTTGAGATGGTGAGCTAGTGTGAACAGGAAGTGAAGCTTGCTCCCTTTCACTATTCCTGAATCTTCACAAAAGAAACAAAAAGGTTTGCGGAAAAGGAGAATTTCTATCCTTCCGGCTCTCTGTTGTCAGACCGGGTGTCATTCTTAATTGCCTTTGTTGCTATTATTTTCTGTCTTTTTATACTTACACATTGATAATTACTTTTCAGCGGCATAATTATACTCCTTTGGAATCTGTATAATTATAGTGTACATACCTTTTCCAGTGAAGTGCTGAAGAATTTCCTTTTGCTACTGGAGCATCATCACACAGCTCTTGTTTGTCTTCAAAAGAACACAGACAAAATATCAGGCTTATGAGTGTTCTATAAATTATAACAAAAGAAAGAAAGAAAGAAAGAAAGAAAGAAAGAAAGAAAGAAAGAAAGAAAGAGAGAAAGTGCCAGCTCATTAACTACTTGTGTAGAATTTGAATATGTGTTAAACACTCATTTGTAAATTATGCCAATTTCAAGGCAATTTATAACACATTCTTAAGGTAATTTATAAAAATGTTAATGAAGTATATATGAATGTAATAATGATCTAAGAAGGTCTGCAACCTGTTTTCTGTAATGTTTTAGTATGCTTGTTACAAGTGTGTGGAAAGCTGACACAGCCCATTTAAATTAGCTCTCTCTCCCCTTCCCCTAAAAGGACCCACCTGTCTTTCCTCTCACATGCTACTCTGTCCTTATGATTCAGGTTCAAAGAGTTCTGATAAATCTGGATGAAAACTGAGTCTCCAATAGCAAGTTGAACTTTAAAGCAGGAAGAAGTCTGCAGTTTCTAGAACATCTGCTCATTCAGGAAAACTCAGAATTGTAGTTTGAGAGAGGTTGGCCATTTTAGTGTACAATTTCTGTGTGGAATCGCATTGTTGTTCATGAAGTAGCTGAGTGTGTTGCTTTCATCCTGCTCAGTAATTCCTTGTTCTGACTGTCCTGGCACTTTTGTTTCACAGAATTAACCACTATGATTGTTTATTGCTACTGAAGGCCATGTAGAATGGGAGAGCAACGGGAAGGTTTAGATGACGGGTGAATGATGAGGACCAGCCAACTTCCCTTAAGGAAAACACAAAAGAAACTAATGGATGTACAGGCTCTCCATGTGCACGCTTGGCACCAATAGCATTGCCTGCTGACTTGTATTCAAAGTAAAACAATTTAACAACAGTCAACTAGTCCATAATGACAATCATTGGAAATATTTCAAAATTCATTTTGGCCAAACCTTAAATGAGTATTTGAAGTTAAGTGATCAAAATTATATTAATAATTTTTGTATCACCAATTGGAACCACACTTGATGACAAAGTAGAGGTTGGAAACCTCTGTGAAAAACTGACACCAAAATTAAGTTGTTGGCTTTAAAATTAAGAGACCAGTACCAAAAAATTTCCTGGTTGTAGAATTAAAAATCATTCTAATTAAGATGAAAAGGAAAAACTGTGGATTTCTTAGGGCCTCACTGGTGAGTTCAAAGGTGAAGTTGTAAGTAAATAGCTGATAAGGTTATGGAAACAACAGTGGATGCCAGGAAGAAGAAGTTGCTGAGGAAAGTGACCGCAAAATGATGGTGTGGATGGAAGAAATAAAAGGAAAAAAAAGAGAGAAAAGTGCTAGGAATGACAAAGTCAAGTATGTTGGCTGAGGGTCACCAAGTGAGGAGACTAAAAAAAGATATTGAAACCTAGCTTACAACAAGGACAATTGCTGGGCATGGTAGTGCACACCTTTAATCCCAGCACTCAGGAGGCAGAGGCGGCAAATAGAGCTCTGTAATCAGGAGCTAGTCTGTTATCACAGCTCATTGCAGGCCAGCCAGGCCTACAGAGTGGGACCCTGTCTCAAAACAAAACCAGCAAACAACCAAAGCTGACAACACTGATGGTGAAAGTAAGTATTGTGTGTGTTGCCGGGAGCCAGTGATGGAGTGTGAAAAAAAGAATGGAATACAAATTCTGTACTGATGAGGAATGGCTACTCATAATGTGCTAATAAGAAAACTGTCCATGGAGATTTTTTTTGCTGGCTTCAACAATGTTAGATGACAACTTTCTGCTGTAAGTTCAAACCTCATCTGAAATGAATCACATTGTATGGACATTTGAAATAGATGAATAGATTTGTTGAGATATTCTTGGGGGTCTCGGAGAAATTATAAAAGGAGGAAGGAGAATAGAAGACTGAGACCTGGAGGAAACATTATAATTTTAGAACAGATTATGAAAGTTGTTAAGTTATTCTCCACTGGTGACATGAGTCAAGCCTGAGTAGAGTATTTAAAGGGGCAGGTTTATGGGGAAGCAACTCTCTGGTGAGTTCACTGACCACATAGGAGGGGATCAGGGAAATTGCTATGGGAAGGGAGACAGAGGAGAGGGAAGAGAAAGAGAGAACACATATGCAGAGAAAGAGAGATACAGACACAGAGAGACAGAGACAGAGACAGACACACAAAGAGAAAAAGACATTCACAGAGAAAGGGAGGAGTGGGAGAGGGAGAGAGAGAGGGAGAAAGAGAACAAACTGTCTACTTCTAGGTGAGGGATGCCCAGTGTCTCTGCTGGAAAGTTCAGGGCAGAGGACAGGTATGGCAGCCATTCCCTGTAATAGGTAGGGACTGAGGGATGCTGGGAGAACCTCGAGGCCAGGTGCACTTTGGTATGTAAAATGTGCATCTTGGCCTTTTGTTCCAGGTCTGAATCCCAACAAAAACTCTTTTCCAAAGACAACTCAATGTGGCCTAGCCCAAGCCTGTGGAAGTTGAAGATAAAGGGGCAGTGTGGGGGACACTGTTCCCAGACAGAGGGCATCTCTGCACTGTCAAAAGCATAGTCTCCTTCCATCCTTTCTCCTTCTTCTAGAACAGTGGATCTCAACCTTCCTAATATTGAGACCGTTTAATACAGTTCCTCATATGGTAATGCCAACCATAAAATGATTCCGTTGCTGCTTCCTAACTGTAATGTTGCTACTGTTATGAGTCATACTGTAAGTATCTGATACGTAAGATATCTGATATACAACTCTGAAGGGGTCTCGACCTATAGGTTGAGAACTGCTGTTCTAGAACAAGCTTATTCAAGTCTAAATTGCTGTCTGGGCAAGCAAAAACTGAAAACAGCATCAACTCTAGAGCCCTCTACTTCATTTTACCTGTCTTTTTGAGGGGCACCTCATCTTTTTCTTGCTTCAGTGAGGCCTTGGTGCTGCTTTTATCCCAAACCTGAAAAACAAGTTCTACATTTAAAACTGCAAACACACAGGACATAGGACAGAGTAGAGCAGAGGCTTGAAAAGCATCGTTCACATCCCAGATGGGAGACCATGAGGATATCAGCATCAATGTATGATCAGGTTTTTGAGGCAGTGAACGGTCACTGGAGACAGCCACTGGTGGGCCCCTGCAGGACGACCACCTTTGCAACAGCACACTCACTCGCTATAGACTTTTTAAAAGACCTATTTATTTCTAGAATGGATCTTACATATGGCTGTAATAGTATCTGCAGCAAGTGAGTCAAGCATTCGATTCACTGGGAAGAAGTGTGTAGTTTGGGTGAGAGGTTCATCACACAGCTAAGACAAAGCAAGGGCGCAGCATCAGGGCAAGAAAATTGATGGAGGTTGCTTGCTGGGGTGAGGCACCCCTTTAATTCTAGTATTCCAGAGGCAGAGGCAGGCAGATCTCTACGAAGGAGATATGTGAAGTAGGGGTGAGGAATAGCATTCCTTACATTTGTAAACCTCACCTATCATCACACAGGGAATTCTCAGGATCCCATTTACAGGGCTCGGTGAAAACTAGTTTACATTTCCAGAAGACAGTTCCATAGATGAGATGACAGGCATCGGGAATAGGAAGGGACACAGGGAAGGGGGAGGGGCGTGGGGAAGGGAAGAGGGCATGAGGAAAGTCGAGATGAATATGAATGTGATCTTCAAGGGAACAAAACCCTGAGTATGATGCCTTTAAATATGTTGTAAATTTTAATCAAGGTAGAAAAATAAGTAGTTAAAAAAATTAACGGACTTAAAAGATTGGGAAAGAAGGCAAAGTTCTGCCCTGTCTTTTGTTCTGGAGACTCTATCCCTCATCCCATGCACACACTAAGACACCAGCTGTGAGGCATGGGGGAGGCAGCTTGTTCTTCATCCTGAGAGTTTCCTTAGCCTTCCTCGTCCATACACACCTGCTAACCAAACATGGCCAGAAGAAGAGGATGTCAAACTGTCTTTTCCCCTCTACTAGGAAACAAGGGCAAATTTCTGCACAACACTTTAGAAACCGCACTGTCTGGAAGCAGGTTAATAGGCACATCTGTAGCCTAGCAACTGAGTAACTATAGCTGTCCATCTTTGCCCTTTGCTATTCCATTCAAACAAAAAGAAGAGCCTCCCAGGCAGGGGAAACTGTTGCTTTTCAGCTACTAGGGTACATTTAAAATATTTTCACACTTACATTGTAACTATCTGAATTCTCCAGGAAAAGAAATGAAAATGCACATTTCTGAGTTTCCTTTTGTGAAAATCTTGAAAGTGACTTTCAAGTGTTTGCCTTCCTTTATTTCTGACATCACGTAAAATTAACATTTTTCTCTACTGTATAAAGAAAAGCTACATGATACTAAGCTTCACTATGCTTGGACTGAACAGCTTGGAGCAGGTTATAAGTAGCATATTTTCCACAGCAGTTAGGAGTGACTGTAAGACAATCTTAGGACAACTTTGCATGCCTTTGGATATCAGCACTTTATTCTAATGTGTGATGAACCTGGTCATGTGTATCAATTTTGCTTGGTAATTTGGCTTATGATGAAATAAGACAATACCTTGTCCCGAGGAAGCATCCAATCTGAACAAAACTGGCACTACTCCTAGTAAGAACACTTCTCGGTAGTGCTCATTTTTTTCTAGCATAATAGTTTTACTGATTATTCGGGAATTTCATATCATGCACCCCAATCTCACTCAGTTTCCAGGCCTCCCAGGTCCACACCAATCCTTATAACCTCCCTACACTAAAAGAAGGAGGAGGAGAAGGAGGAGGAGGAGGAGGAGGAAGAAGAAGGAGGAGAAGAAGAGAAGGAGGAGGAAGAGGAAGAAGAAGAAGGAGAAGAAGAAGAGGAGGAGGAGGAAGAAGAAGAAGGAGAAGAAGAAGAAGGAGAAGGAGAAGGAGAAGGAGAAGAAGAAGAGGAGGAGGAGGAGGAGGAAGGAGAAGAAGAAGAAGAAGAGGAGGAGGAGGAGGAGGAGGAAGAGGAGGGGAGGAGGAGGAGCAGGAGGAACAGGAGCAGGAGGAGGGAGGAGGAGGAGGAGGAGGAGGGAGAAGGAGAAGGAGAAGGAGAAGGAGAAGGAGAAGGAGAAGGAGGAGAAGAAGAAAAACTCTACAAGTCCAATTTGTGTTGTCCATATACTCATTGGACCATGGGCAAACTCCCAGTAAAACAAAACAGCCCTTAAAACAAAACAAACAAAACAAAACAAAACAAAAACCCAAGTCTTTCCTCACATCCTCCCCTGCCTGCCAGAAGCTCTGAATTGTGGAGAGCCATACTTCAATGTCCTTATCACAATTTTTAAGAGTTGTTTTTAATAGTTTCCTTGCTAGGCTGTTACTTTGGCGGGGGGGGGGGTTGTAGAATGAGGATAGGGGTTGTCACAGAAGCCTCCTACATCCCTCTTTCTCAACTGTGAGTCTGCAGTCATTGATATCACAGCAAAAGTAGCTTCCTTGCTCTTTATAGTCAATAGAAGCATAGATCACAGACTTCCACGTGGTCTCTACCATCATTACATGCCATGGACCTCAGCAGGATCTCTGGTGGCAGTAAAAATCACAGACAGCAACATGGCTGTCTGCTGCAACATGAGTCATGGACACCAGCATAACCCCCAGTGGCAGCACAGGCCTCGGGGCAAACAGTGTTATGGACACCAATTTGCACCCCAGTGTCAGCATGGCCCACAAACATCAACATGGCTTCAGCTGGTGGTGTGGACAGTGGCCTTTGGTGGTAACACAGGCCATAGACATGAACAGGAACCCCAGCTGCAGCAGGACATTGACTTGGCCCTCAGTGGCAGTATGGACCACAGACATTCACATGGCCTTTGGTGGCTACACAAGCCACTCATAGCAACATGACCCCCAGTGGCAGCATGGCCCACGAAGGACTTCATCAGTTAATGTTCTTAACACAGACTCATAAAGTTATTTTTTTTAATTCTGTTATTCATTCTATTGTGAGGGCAGTATTGTTGCAGCTGTCTCCGCTAGAAAGTCATACAACCTCAGATACCTATTTTATTTATTCCTTTGTTTGTTTGGTTTGGTTTCTTGAGACAACATTTCACTGTGTCACTTGCTCTGTATAGATCAGGTTATCCTTGAATTCATACATCCACCTCTGCCTCTTTAGTGACAGGACTAAATGTATATGCCACTATGCCTGGTTTATTTTCCTTATTTAGATTTAAAGTGTGGGAAAAAAATTAAAACTCACTACCTACACTACTTTTCTCTAAGTAATATTGTAGACATCTGTTTCAGTAAGACATTACCTTCTCTCACAATATAGCTGTGTTTAGAGGGTTCGAAGTTGTTCAGGGTGACACAAGAAATCTGTCTTTTCAACGTTTCCTTATCTTCTTTAGTAGCTGGACTACGGTTTGCACTCTGCAGTTTGGGAATATCTGCTCCGAGTTTTACTTAAATAATAAGACAGATAACATCTCCCAAATGGTAAATGAGATTACAGTTCAATCTTAGCATGATTGAAGCCTCAGCTTCAATCTTGTCTGCAACAAGAAAGGTGAGACTTAATGGATCAGCAAAATTCTGTAGCTAGCCTGTGGTTGGAATAAATACATTCTAAAGAGACATGTGTGACTCTTCATTGGCTATACTACTATAGAAAGGCTGGACCCTAAGAAAGTAGAATATCCCTGACAAAACCACACACAGAAGAGAAAGTAACAACAGCCCCTTCCCAAGATCCAAAATAGCATATAAAAGGAAGAAGGGTGGCAGTATTAGGGCTTACTCAAGGCCCATTAAGGGAAAACTACTTTTCCTTTCCACAGGAATAGAATCTGAATTCTATCACTCCTATCTGGGATGGCAACTTGATGCTCCAATGTACTCAGTAGTGGTACCATTCGTTACCTACTGCTGACCCTTCCCATATTACAGTTATTTACCGTCTTTACTGATAAGCTTGACTATTCTCTTGAGCTCCAAGGAAAACAGGACAAAACCAAATAACAACAGCAACAACAAAACCCTAACATGTAATCTTTCTTATTCTATTTTTTCTATGGATCTAAATCCCAAGCCTGTCTATGCTGACACTTTATTTTTGTCCATACTTTGAAGATTTCTGTTCCTCCACAAAACACTGTACAAACTCTACTTCCAAGTCTAATTGTTTTGTTTTCTTTCAAACTAAGTGGTCCTCCAGTTTCTTTCTGAGTCCTATTTCCAAATTCCCACATCATCAAGACTAAGAACCCCCAAAGAAACTATGAATCCCCTGTAATATATTTACATATTATAATACTGAACTGTAAGACATTACATATAACACAATATATTATGTCTCAGCAACTATTCTGATGCAAAAAATTAGAACATCTCAACACTGACACATGTCTGTACACTTATCATGTAATTTGCTTTCCCTGTGAAGCCTCCAATTGCAAAAGTGGCCAGTCATAGTTTCAATGATGAACCAGCCTGCCTCCATCTTAGGCTTGAAAGCCATATTATAGTAAAGACAAACTAGATTCATCCCTGTTTATGATTAAACTTCTGTTTCTCAAGGATTAGTCTATACCCCACTTATAACCTTGACTACAAATAGTTCTGTACTGTGTGTTCCAGGAAACGGCAACCATGTTTTTGTTTCAAAATCAAGCCCTACCATTGTTTCAGAAGGCTGCTGTAACTACTTTATTATGGTCACTTTGTAATCATGTCTTTGTTTCAGGAGGTTGTTATGACTAACTTATTACGCTTATGTTCTGCTCCTGTAACCCCACCTATTTTGCCCACCAATATCTGCCTTTAAAAAAAACCTTATCCCTGAGTATAACAACCTTGCCTTCCTCACATTAAGGAGTGATCTCTCAAACCCTGCCTTAGCGGGAGGCAGCCCATGTACATGAATAAAAAAGCTTACCTTAATTAATGGTTTACTTTAATTAATTTGGCTGTGCTGATTTGGGTTGGTGATCTTTCTCTTTGAATCTTTGGAATTAACACTGCAGGTACAGGTTCTGAACGCAACTGAGATTTTATGTTTCTCGATTTAACAGTAACAACCCTTATACAATAGAACCCCAAGAGATATAGCTAGTCATCAAATGGCAGCCACTCCAAATGGTTCAAAACATCATGAAACTGCTTTAAAGAACCCACGAGCAAACAGAGAGAAGCAATGTCTGAGGTATACTGACCAAAGAGAAACTTACAAAGGGCTAGACTTTCTTGAGACTTCAAAAAAAAAAAAAAAAGTTCTAAAGTTTGTGTTTGGTTCTGCTTCAACAAGTAGAGGTAAAAACAGCAAAAAGGGAAGAATAGGAAAATGTCCATGGAGAATAAAGACTCCAGCAGCTGCTAGGAATGGCCATCTTTCCTGTATACTTGGGGTCAACTTGCTGTAGGCATTTTCCTTCCTAGGTTTGACTACCTGTCCTTTTCAGTAAGTCACCTAAAAAAGCCAAATTAGGCTAACGGTCCTGGTGCATGCCTTTAAAACCAGCATTCCACCTGAGGGACAGGGAGGAGCATCTGGATGAATCCAAGGCCAGCCTGGTCTAAGGCTACGTAGTGAAAACCTGTCTCAAAAACAAAAATGGACAGCAAAAAGAGAGGAAGCAGGAGAAAGGGATCAAAAGACCAAATTAATAGTAAAAAGTAAAACAAACAAACAAAGAAAAAAACGGAAAAAGGGAGAAGATTCATTTAATGTAGCCACATTATGACATTATGAAGGGGAAACAAGGAGATCTGGTCACATCCCAAGCCTACCTCTGGGATCCTGACATAAGGGTAGGCTTTAAAACAGGAAGCATGAAATAGTATAACTAAACCCTCCAGCAAGGCACAGTACCCTGCCTCCTGCTGTCTCAGCCCTGAGTCTTTCCTTCAAGGTTATCTGACAAAGAATTTTAAATCTTTCTCCAAGAGCTGAGCTCTCCCAGGAGATTTACCCTGGGCTTTAGCCATTTCCTCTCTTAGCAGGAGATTTCTAGGGAAATTCAAATTTCCGGGAGTCCATTCTTTCTGATGGTCTAGAGGGAAGCAAGAGTCTCTTCAGAATGTATTTTTTCCTGCTTGCTCACTTTGTAAAGTCTCTATGTCGGAAGACCAATAAGCCCAGACTATGTTGGAGAGGACAAGGGGAACTGGCTGTGCAGCACCTGATCTAAATGTTACTAGAAAACTTGGCGACTGGGCGACATTTTTAGTTTTCTTTCCTTCTCTCCCTTTATGCCTTTGCCCCCACTGGGTGCACATTACTGTCAAGGACTTAAGAAAGATATCGATAAGTAAATGCCCTTCTTTCAATTCAACAGACTGTTTTTCCTCTTCATGGTTAGTGTTTTGTTATATGTCCCCTTCACATGTTCGTTTTTCTATTAAGTTGAGTTTGAACTGCTACCAAGCCCCAATGTGGTATGAAGAAAACCTAACAGATAAGAGTAACATAAGACCTTGCATAAGCTGACCACCTGATTAAAGTTCTCTGCCCCTTTCCTTCCATCTCTCCTTTGCAGCCACCTCCTCCCTTCCCCCTTCCCCCTGCCAATATGTCAGTGACCCTCTGATCTCAGAGGCCTCTGGGTCTCTCTGTCTGGTGACTTGTTTTTCTTCTGTATCCACAAGCTCTCAGGTCACAGACTTCTCTCCTCCCAGATTCTCATTCTATTCCCTTCATTATTTTCCTGGTCCTGCTTCTGTACCCCACTCCACAGCCCTGGCAGGTTAGAATTAACATTTCTTTTCCCATCCACAGAGTGGTCAGTTCAGCAGTTTCTTTACTGAGCCCTCCCTCATAGCACAGAATCTCCCCTTTATAAGAACAAGGAGTGAGCACTGCCATAACAACCTTTTCTCTGCCAGATCCCAATATCTAGGGCAATAGTTAACAACATACAAAATCTTGAAATGACATGTGTGCTGTTTGATAATGGTGGTAGGAACTGTGCAAAATGAAGTCCAGGAATTAGAAACCACAAAGGAAAGCTGCGGTTTACAGTATTTTCTTACCTGTTTTGTTTTGCTTTTGCAGAATTTACATTATCAGATATGTTCTATTTTTATATTTTTGTTCAATTAATATTTATTATTAGAGTGTTGGAAGACAAAGAGAGGAATAAGTAGATGTTTTAAGAACTCCACAGATGCCAGCTCAGCTCAGTTCAACCAGGAATTCCCTAGAAAAATCATAGAAAGTCCTGCTTGGTAACTTTGTCCATGTGTGAGTGCATGTGTGTACATGTGTGTGCATGTGAGTGCATGTGTATATGTGTGTGTATGTATACATATATGCATACACACACACACACACACACACACATATATATGGAGAGAGAGAGAAGAGAGAGGGGTTCTACTTGCAATGTCTCCTTGCTTTTCACCTTTCTTAAAATTTGTACCCATTTTAAAAGACAAATTAAAGTCTTGCTCCTTAAAGTCTTTTGCATTTCTCTAGCACACAGTCATTCTTCCTTCTTCTCAACAGTGACTATGAATATATACTAATGCTACTGTCCTTAGTAGCCAAGCAACTATGACTTGGAGAACACTAGAACATGCAGCAGCCTTGATTCTTTATTACTGTTAGTATTACTTATAATTACTCATATGCTTTCAATTCCTGCCATGACACTTCAAAGTAAAATTCATAATTTGGTTGAGTTCCCACAAAACAAATCTACCAAAAACAAATAAACACACACCCTGAGAATTGTATTAACAAACAAAGGAAACATTTCCATTTAGCAAAGCTATAGATCAACTAAAAACTGCCATCAAACATCTACTTCATGGGTACAAAGGGTCGCAGCAGAAGCTTGCTGGGCCACGAACACCTGATTCATCCATGACTGACATTTCTCCATTTAGCCTTTCCGGTTTTCAGGTCCAGGACTCTCAGCTTCTGGGGTCACAGCCTGCCCTTGCTCCATCCCATAGTCTCCCTAATGAACTTTGCTTTCTCTGCTTCCTTCTTCTAGACTACACAATACAGATTGAATCTGCCTCCTTCCAAATTACCAAAGGTGGCTGTAAGAGATGTGTTTCATTTTACATAGAATTATTTTCATTTCATCACAATCAATTATCCCATGCATCCCTGTAGCAACCATGGCAGTAGGTATAATTCTACTTTATTTACAAAATAAAAACCACAGCAGGTCAAAACGTGATAAAACTGGCAAGCAGTATGTAGGTTTGAATTTGAAACTGCAGCTTCTCTTAAGCTACAGCCGGGCTTCTTCCCATAATACAATGCTCCTGATGGGATATGAGTGTGGATGCCTGTTACTTTTCCCTTTCCTTTAGAGATAATGTTATGTACTTAATCTTTTTATTGACCTTCACAATCTCTGCACAATAAAGCTTGCTAAATTTGCCTCTGTGATTTCACTCATGTTAGTTGGAAGTTCACTCACAGGTCCCTAATATTTAAATTCAGTCTAAGTCACCCATGAAAAGCTCCTTTGCAAGGCTCACATATTCATCTTGTGGCTGTCTATGCAGTCTGCCAGTCGGCTGATGGATGACTCAGGACAGGTTGAGCATAGATAATTTTTCTCAAAGCCCTTGGGCATCACTGGACTATATCTTAAGACAGAATTCCCCGGAAATGTTTTGGTAGCGTTAGAAACAGTCCTCGTACTTTCTTGGTTCACAATACGGCATCTAGGAAGGCTGATTAAGAAATGGTCCTCTTTGGAAATGAAAGCAACTTCAATATTCTGAAACCCTGTCACTGGAGAATTCTGTGTATGTTACAGTGACACCAATGAAGTTTCTTATGAAAACTTCTTAGGATGCAGAACAAGGAATAGGGTGAATACATGAGAGGTGGGCTCTTTTCTATTCTTTTTTCTTTATATGATTTGGGGTTAGTCACCCTTTTATGATCCTTGCCATATAACACTGATGCCCAAAAATTTAGCTGCAGTTGTTTCCGGTTGTCCTTTGGGTTAGATTTTAACCACCATAAACAAAGTCTAGTTGACAACTCAGCAGCTCACCAAGTGTCCCTCAGTTTTTATATGGAAGCTCTGTCACTGGTCCTAGGCATTCAGATGTTCCTGGGGCTTTCTCAGGCAGCCGCAAGTGGCCTCTCTGAAAGTAAGAGCAAACCAGGTGTCTTTGAGGCTTAGTTTGGCTCTGACACAGACAGATGACTACATTCACTCATTCCTTTATTCACCGATCTTTCCTGGGCCCCAAACTGTGTTGAACTCTGCTCTGAACACTGGTGCTTACATCTCTCCCAAACATCTAAGACTCCACTGACTCGTAAAAATATTTCTGCCAGAATGACTTAGCCATCAAGCTTTTGAAGACAGAATTCTGTTGACAGAACTCTTAAGTTTGGAATGCTTGAGACAGAAGACAGGTCAGAATATCAAGCATTCATCAAAAAGGAGGGCAGAGCATGTTGCTTTGAACACAGATGATAAATCCATATGCCAGTCTGTTCTCAAGACCTGATCCACGGAAAGGTATCTACAGAGGACAGCAAGTTAAAGTCGGTCTGATCAAAAAGATAAGAGACTGGAAGAGAGTGCTTGGCATCAAGGGTATTTGTTGCCCTTTCAGAAGCCTGGAATTCAGTTTACAGCAGTCAAATGCCAGCTTACAACCACCTATGACTGTAGTGCCAGGGCATCTGATGCTCCTTCTGACGTCTTACTCCTGCATATATAAGGTGCACTATATAACACGAAGGCATGTGCACATATAATAAATAAGTACATAGATAATAAACAAATATAAAAAATAATATCAGCACAATTCATGTTGGCCGTGAAGACTACTGATATAGGACAATACTTTTTTTAAGCTTGTATAGTATCTCATTATTTTAAATCTAAACCATCCATGTGTAACCATGGTATAAAGATATTTGCACATGTTTTTAGCAAACTATATCTGCATCATACATTTACACTAGCTACTGAAGAATACTCGAGATGAAGACAGAAATGAGAAAAGAATAACCATTCATCCCAATTAGAATCATAAAATTTCTTCATTAATCTGGAATGTTTAGGCCAGAAAGGTGAATACACATGCATATTTCAAAGTTTGTGCTTCTGTCCTTCTCATTTGAGGATCAGAAAATTATTCTCACACAAATTCTCAAACTTGAAGTTTTTTCAAACTGAGCGTTCTTTACACTTATCATTTGCCTTTGCAACCATCTGTTGGGATGACAACCCGATTACACCACTGGCTGTAAGCAAAGAGCCTCTAGGGAGGTTAGACTTAAAAGAACTCGTAACTCTTTGATAGGCTGTTTGCTATTCTCTTCCCATTGCTCCTTTTTATGTTGCTTCTGTTATGCATGATGAAGTAATAGCTACTCAGACTCAAAATACCTCACTTTTGAGTGCAGTGGCAGGGCATGGGAGACTGATACAACCAGGTCAGGTCCAGTCCCAGTTCTTGGGGATGGAACCCAAGTCCCAAATTTTTGGCTGGAGTCTGGAGTCAAATTGCCAGTTTATCACACAGCAATGTGCAGGAGTTTTTACTTGAATATAGACAAGTCCTTGGCAGGGATGTAACACTATGAGCAGTAACAGGAAATACAATAATGTTTACCCAGACTTTGGTACTATTGACAAAAGTTGGCATACTTGGATACAATAAAATAGCTTTTGCTTCTTTCCCAACTGGGAAAATCAAAACTTTACACATAAGTTTAGAAATGTTTGAGACAGAAAACAGGTCAGAATATCAAGTATTCATCGATGGATGTGAGGAAATAAGGAAATAATGGATTTTCTAAAGGTAAAGGTAAGAGAACACTAAGTCATGGGAAAAGTTAGTGCTAAGTGTATAGCCACAATGACATTCAAAAAACAAAACAAAAAAGAAACAAAAAACAAACAAACAAACAAACAAACAAAAAAAAACCTCTCTCCTCCCTAAGACCTGACAGAAGAGACTGCCCAGATAAGATGACTCATACAGGACACCAGGCTGACTAGAGAAAGAGATGAGTACTGAAAGAAAAAAGAAGTATGCATTCAGGTTAGATGTAGGGAGGACAAAGAGAAAGACAGGCTTAAGAAAATTTATATTAATATGAGCCAGGACTCAACGCTGGATTGAGCTTTTTTTTTTAAGAGCTATTTTTATGTATGTGTATATAGGCTGTGTGTGTGTGTGTGTGTGTGTGTGTGTGCGCGCGCGCGCGCACGCACATATCTGGCTTATGTCCATCCATGGAGGTCAGATCCCCTGGAGTTGTGGAGAACTCACAATGGACATCGGTGCTGGGATTGAATTTGCATCTTCTGCAGGAACAACAAGTCCTCTTGACCATTGAGTCATCTCTCTAGAACCCCGTGGGTTGGTCATTAAAAGTTTTTAATTGGGATATAAGTACTGTTCTTACCTATGGGAACAAGACCAAAGTTCAATGCAAGTATGGAATGTGGAATGGCACTTCATGGTAATTAGCATTTCCATATCCTAAAATATTCTGGGTTGCTAACCTCTGAAGTCTTCTGCAGTTATTTTCAAGTATAGTATGAATAATTGTTGTGGACTGTAGCTCTCTTCTGCATTATATAACCTAAGACCATGCCTCCTTTGAGAAATGTGTTTTAGCAGCCATTATCTGCCCCTTTTCTCTCCTGCTACCCTTCCTACTGACATCTATGCAATCACCTTTTTCAGCCTCCAGAAACAAGTAGAGAGATATATGGTTTGTCTTTGAAGCCTGGCATGTTCCATATAATTTAGTGTCCTCCAGCTCTATGCATGTTGCTACCAATGGCAGGATTTCACATGTGTGCGTGTGTGTACACACACCAGTTTTTAGATGGTTTGGCTCTTAAAAATCAATTCAAGATTCTGGCATGTAGATACCCATCTATACAACTTTGGAAGTCATTCAGCCCCAAATTCTTAATATGAATCAGTATACAACATAGGTATTTCTTGGAATCCTCATGTCTGAATACAGAAGGTTGGTTTGTCTCAGCTGATCCAAAAGGAAGAGGCTGCTTTGATAACTGCTGAGTTACTACAGAGAGAGAAAGAAGTCACAATGATCCCTTAAAGGAGCAGGATCATGGTTGGACAGCTGAGGTTCAGAGTGAGGACCTCCAGCAGTGTGGCCTTGGGATATCTTTTCTTCTCCTCATCTGTGAAGTGGGAATGAAAATACTATTCCTCAGACCATCAAGAAGACCAGATGAAGTGACTCAGGGGTAGAACCTCCCCGAGATTTCATCCTGGCCACACAGAAAAGAGAACTGATTTCAGTAAAACACTCAGACACACCCACATTCCTTGCCTCCCACCCCCAAAAACACACCAAAATGTGAAAACAATTCAGGTTTACAGGAACAGAAATGATAAATTTGGATCACACTAGTTTCCCTAAACTGCCAAGATGATGCCTGGGCTAATCGAATTGTGGAGAATAACAAAAGAAGTTTGCTGAAGTTCAAATGAAGAGTCCAACACCAACTGGACTGGAAGACTAACTAGCACATTTGAAAGTGGATTATGATGTCTTTTGGAAACCTCTTCATTATTTCAGGGCAGTTTTTTCAATGTCTAGAAAGTGTTTCAAGCTCAGTAATTTCTCAGTTGGAAACTTCTGCACCTCTGAAAGATATGCAAGGTCCAAACAAGAACATCATGTCAACTAACGTTTATTGCATGGACTCAGAAAATGAATGGCCTACACTGGCTGAAAGACCAAGCATAAATTAAAAATTCTGTGGCAGTGACAACAGTCTACACAGCTCAAAGCAACTACACACACAAAGCAAATCAGCCCAAGACCTACAGAGTAAAGTGGGGGAGTGTTATAAGTGACACAGAGAATGAGGAAAGGAGGACACTGAAAATACTCTCCAGGGCAGGGCCTATGCCCAACAGCAGACAACACAAAGAAACTCAACCACATCTCTGGAAGTTCTTTGTTTCATAATGTTGTGCCTACACTTTTTTTTTTAAACCTTACAGATCCTTTGTGTACATATCATGAATTTTATGTTTTTAAGGAATTCCTGAGTATGCAAATGTGTGTCTCTGCTCTGTATGTGTTCTCGTGGTCCTACCCATCCCACCCCCACTCCCTTGGGTATTGCCTCTGTTAGTTTGTTTAGTTCTATTCCAATTTGGTTTTCTTTTATCTTATTTTTATTTTATTTTTATTCTTATATGCCCCTTTTTTTCTAACTAGAGACAGAAAGGATGTGGCTCTAGATGAAAGAGGAGGTAGGAAGAAACTGAAAGGAGTTGGGAAAGAGAAAACTATAATCAGAACATATCGTGTATGGAAAGATCTATTTTCAATAAAAAGAAACAGACCTCAGGGAGAGAAAAAGGAAGACATTAGGCTAATAAATGAAACTGTTAGGACACTGAGCCCCAACAGTGAGGTCATGTGTGAGGACACATGATCACGTGACTGAATCCTAAGCAACAGTGAAGTTGAATTACAATGTGCAGGGCAATTGGTGCTATCATCATTTCACTTGAGCTTGGAAAACTGTCAATTCAAGAGTCAGTGAGGTACCCAGAGTCAGAAGGGAGGAAAAGTAAGTACCCTACTGTGAAAATGAATCTTGTCTAAAGGCAAGTGGGTAAACATTATTAACACAGTCGAAGAAAAATATGATAATCAGAATGAAATTGTTCCCTAGACAGCATGAAACCAGTACAGTAGAACACAGCCAGGCATAAGGTAAAGGCTTCCTATGGTTGGCTGAACACACCATACATCTCATCTATTATCCTTGGGAATAAGGCCCTAGGTTCCACAGTCAATTAAGTTCACTAAAATAATAAATAGTAGCATGGTAGGTGAAGGGTGTCTTGCGTTGTAGCTAATTTTTCTTCCTTAAATAACAACCTCTTGTACCACTGTTAGCACTGGCTGCTATCCTGCCTCATGTCCAACATGCGGAGCATCCAAATAAAACACACATAAACACACGAGTGCACAAACACACCCATCCACTGCACCACATGTGCATGCTCTCACATACAGACAGTAATTAAAAGATAACTGTTTAAGACCATAGGGCTTAAAAATCTTCAATTTTTAAAAAAGAAAGTACAGATAAGTGTTCATAGGTAACTATGTCCTAGTTGAATTATTCCTGCTTCAGCCAAACAGAAATTAAAGTGCATCTCATAATGTGCATTTATGCAAACTAGTTGTAGGAGTTTGAAGATGAATGCCCTGATAAGATCACAGGGTCACAAATAAATCACCCACCACACCTACAAAAATTCATCAGAACTTATGAAATACACCACACAAAGGCACAGATAGGTAGTTTCCGAATAAGCACTTACTCAAAGCTTGTGCAAGGTTTAGAAACGATGACGATGTAAGAGCTCCATGAGAAGCAGATGAAGAAGCTGATGTCTCTGCAAAATAAGTGGTGGCCCTAACAGTCCCAGGTGCAGCTGTGTCAAACGGCACATCACAGAGGTCTTGTGGTTAAACACTGATCGTGGTGCTCCTTCCTTCTCAGCTCCTCGTTACAGTCTGACCTCTATTCTAACTTTGAAAATGCTTTCATGTTTACTTGCTAGATTTTGGTTCCTTTTCGTTGATATTAAGGGTATTTTTTTCTGCTCCCAAACATAAATTATCCCTTTTCAACTAACTTTCTTTCTCTCTCTTTCTCTCTTTCTCTCTCTCTTTCTTCCTTCTTTCCTTTCTTCCCTTTCTTCTTTCTTTTCTGATGGCTTCTTAAAATGACAGCAATGTGCTTTTTGTGAGGTCTTGAAGTAGCAGGACTAGACATAAACATGGAAGAGACAAGACTAGCCACAAAGTCTTGACTAGGGGGTGGGAAATGAGCATGTGGGACTTGATGGAGCTCTGTTTGAAATTTTCCATATTTATTTTTTTTCTAAATAAATCCCTATATAGTCCTATAGTAGGTTGCTCTAATGTTGCTTGTATTCTAATGCTAAATACTGGTTCTTAAGACATGGTTGCCCCCATGGGCAGATCCTCACATTCACCAAGTGATGCTCTGTGAACCTTGCTCCCCAATTTAACTGGTCAATAAAAAGCTAGATCCTGTGATTGGGCAGTGGAGGGAAAAAGGTGGGACTTGAGGATCAAGTGAGGGGGTTGCAAGTACGGGAAGGGAAGAGAAGAAAGAAGATGAATGTGGAGGAGGCTGCCATGAGAGGAGATGGACTGTGAGCTCATGACCAGGAGATACAGCAAGTAACGAGAGACTTTATCTATAGCTGGAGAATATATTAGAACTGTGTGCAACCTGCACAATCTAGGCTTACAGTTAGTAAATACAGTACCTGGCTTGGATATCTTTTATATAGGCTGGCTAGGTTTATAAATTCATTTTAAATAGTCCTGTTATATGCCTTGTATCAATTATGTTCCTCCAAAGGGAAGTAAAGTCAGAAGAAATATGTCACCCATTGGACCATTTACATTTTAAACCATTCATAAATAAAAAAGAATGCTATATAACATATGGACAATGGTTTTAACAGGACTTCACAAAGGAAGACATAGCCAGTCTTTGAATCAGCCAATGACTGGCCAGTCAATGACACAGCTAGTCCTTGAATCAATCCTGAACACCAAAGCATTGTCACACTTAGCTTCGTAAACTCAAAATGATTCCATAGCTACCAAGATACATAGCTGTTTGATAACAACCACCAGTTAGAATGAAGATACATTATCTAGTGGAATGAGTGGAAAACGTTCCAATGTTTCCTGAATTGATTTCTCCAAAGGGCTTTTGGAGAATTTAAGTCAATTCAAAATTATACTTCAGGGACTGATGTTATAATGTAGCGGTCCCTACTACCACAAAAGGGTTAGACAGACAGACAATAAATAAATAATAAAGACCAGAACATCAAAAGAAGAATTACATTTCTGACAATAGCCCATATTTTAAATTGCACATGATTTGGATTGGGACATGGGGTTCTGATATGTTCTTCAAATTATATGAACATTTTTCATACATTTACATATATCTCAGCCTGAAAAAAAGGAGCCATAGGTCAGAGTTTACTTATCGTCTCTCAAAAAAAAAAAAAAAAAAAGACAAAATAACAAGTAGATGGGGGGTTTAGCTTAGTGGTAGAGCACTTTCCTAGCAAGTGGGAGGCCCTGGGTTCGGTCCTCAGCTCTAGGGGGAAAAAAGATGATATACTTATCATCTCTCTGGTTCATGCAGATAACAGTTAGTGTCTCTGTGGTATGCTCCTTCATCTTCAAGCTATGGAAGTATATATTTCACTTACCCAAATTTAATAGACCCTTTAATTTTATGGATGTGAAACAGTCTTAAGGTACCATTCATCAATGGAGTTTGTCTTACCACAGTTACAGTTGGATCTCTGCTACTAGCTTCAACTTCAGTGGATGCCTTACATTCCTGCACAAGGTTTTCACTCTGCCTCCTTTGTATTTCCCATGATGAAACCTAAAATAGTAACAAAATTAAGCAAGTGTTAGAACCAATCGATGGTAAACACTAAGGCACTTTCACTATGTCATGGAGACTCTATTAACTGCATGACTTGCTGGGTATGGGAACACACACCTATAATCTCAGTACTCAGCAGGCTGAGACAGGAGGATCAAGGGTCAATAAATACATGTAAAGATCAACTAAGAACACATAACATATACATAGATAGAGAGAGAGAGAGAGAGAGAGAGAGAGAGAGAGAGAGAGAACAATTACCTTAGTGTTAAATTTTTATAAAAAATTAAATGATCTCCTGATTTATCTACTTCACTTTTTCGTTTCCATGAGTATAATATCTTCCAAAACCAAATAACTTAGTTTTCAAGAACTGACATACATCCTGCATTCATTTCCTGTCTCCATCTGTGAATCGATACCAATCTGGCTTCTGGCCTCTTCCCTCCACTATAACAGCAGCATCTTTCTGATATCATTTCTACTGCTGCTAAGCTTGGACAACCCAAAGAATGTTCCTCAGACCTATGAAATTTATCTCCCTTGCTCAGCTCCCTTTGAATCCCCTTATTTCCCACTGAGCTTTAACGATAAAACACATCCCTAATTTCTCTCCTCATAGGACTAGCCAGTCCTTCCCAGACTGTGTGGTTGCCTTCCCAGCCTCAACTCTCTGCCTTCTTTTCACATGACCCTTTACCCTCACTCACACTCAGAGGTGTCAGCACTTCATAAGCTCATGTGTCCTGTGTAGACCTCAACTCTAAATCCAGGGTTATATATATGAATCTGGACTCTTCTCCTTGGAAGTCTGACATTTTAAGCCGAACTCCTGTTCCTCTCCACAGGCCGATTGTTCTCTTAAACACTCAATTTCAGTGAATGTCATCACTGTGGAGCCATGTTCAGAAGTTCAAAACTCAGTTGCCATTCTTGCTCTTAATATGTCACCAATATGTGATCACCTCCACCACTCTCATTCAAGACCACACCCCAGGGATTTCTCCTCTAGAGCAGCCTCTGAACTGCCTGCATCACACAGATTCCTGTTAAGCATAATCACTGAGCAGAATCCATACATCAGTTATCAGTCCTAGAGAGGTACCCTTTGCATCTTGGTATTGATATTGGTACACAGTGTAGGAAACCACTGGATAGAATACTGCTTTCGTTGTAAAAAGAAGATATAAAGCACAACCTTCAGTGTTGTGCATCCCTCCCGCATGGGAGTTTGTGCCTCCAGTAGCCAATGCAGGAGAACTGTCTAACTGCGCATTCTTTTGTTTGGCAGAGGATCCCACATCTCCCAGAAGAGGTCGGTGGAGTAGTGGAGTTAATCAGATGTTTTGTGACATGTGATATGTGTATACACAAAACAAAACAGAGCAAGCACCTACCACGAGGGAAATGAACCCTGCATCTGTCTATGGGCCTAAGGGGTTTTATATCTTGATTAAGGAATTGTCCCTGGCCCATGGACCATTTTTATGTGGCTAAAGAGACTACACAGTCCAAGACTTCTCTAATCAACTCTCTACTAAATGTTTCTCTACACTATGCCAGACCAATCCTTTAGAAGAAAAATCTGGTCACACAACTCTTCCATGTAAAACCTCTAGTGGAGTCTCACTGCCTTTAGGATAAGGCAACCTCTCCTCAAGGCCTCCAGGACGTGCCGTGGTTATGATTCCTGTACAAGTTATACTCCTGCACTTTGCCATCCCTCCATGTTACCACTTTAAATAATCTGTATTCATCGGGTCAAATGTTTTGCCTCCTCTCTTGTTATCGACTTAACTGAATGTAATCTTTAAGAATGGAGGGACACTTATACAATGGAGTATTACTCAGCTATTAAAAACAATGAATTCGAGAGGTTCCTAGGTAAATGGATGGAACTAGAAATTGTCATCCTGAGTGAGGTAAGCCAATCACAAAAGAACACACATGGTATTCACTCACTGATTATTGGATATTAGCCCAGAACCTTGAAATGCCCAAGATGCAACTCACAGGCCAAATGAAGCTCATAAAGAAGGAAGACCAAGTGAGGGTGATTCCGTCCTTCTTAGAAGGAACAACAAAATACTCAAGGGAGCAAATATGGAGACAAAGTGAGGGACAGAAACTGAAGGAGGGGCCGTCTGAAGACCACTCCACCTGAATATCTATCCCATGTGCAGTCACCAAAGGTAGATGCTGATGTGGAAGACAGGAAGTGCATGCTGATAAGGGCCTGATATGGATGTCTCCTCAGAGGTCTTCAAGAGTCTGACATATTCAGAGGCAGATGCTCACAACTAGCCATTGAACTGATCATGGGGTTCTCAATGGAGGAGTTAGAGTGAGGACTGAAGGAGCTGAAAGGGTTTGTGGCACCATGAGGAGAGCAACAATACCAACCAACCACAGCTCCCAGGGTCTAAACCACCAGCCTGGGAGCACTTAGGGAGGGATCCAGGGCTTTAGCTGAATATGTAAGAGTGGAGGGCCCTGCTAGGCATAGGTGGAAGAAGAGAACCTTGACCTCATGAAGGCTGGACGCCCCAGGGGGTAGGAATTTTGAGGGTGGGGAGGTGGGAGTGGGGGGGGGGTAGATAGAGGTTACATCCACAGAGAAGAAGGAGGAGGGGTGAGGGGATAGGGGGTTCCTGGGTGGGTGGGGGATGGGGTAAGGGGACAACATATGAAATGTAAATAAAACATCCAAGAAAAAAAAGAAAAAAAAAGAAAAAAAAAGAATGGAGGGACACACAACCCGAAAGACATCTCTGTTTTATTTTTATTTAAATTCCCCATTTGAAGTACTGTTACTCTTGTGTTACAAACTGCTGCTACAACAGAGGCTGCAAAGGCTGAGAAGTTAGGAGCTCTTACGCTCATGTCCAGGACTAGAATCTGGTTCCCAGCATCCATATGGAGTGGCTCACAATTGCCCATTACACGGGATATTTGACAGCCTCTGTGGGTACCCACCCACATACATCTACACAGACAAGTACACATATACATGAATGGAAATAAAAATAAACTAAAAAATGCACAAACAACATGCTAGGCAGATCAGCATCTAAATCTATGTCCTACTACTCTGGAGGCTGAAGAGGGAGAGAAACCTGGGGAACAGAGTAAAATTCTCTCAAAACAATAAAGCCAGCAGTCTCAACTAACTCAGGCCTCTGAGATCTCTCTGAGCTGCCAACAAGGCAGCTGATATGAGGCCCTTGACACATACACAGCAGAGAACTTCCTGGTAGAGCTTCAGTGAGAGAAGATGCACCTGACTTTCAAGACCATCCTCTTGAAGACGGGATGAGGGGGCGGTTGGAGGAGGTTATGTGATGGGGAGCAGTTTCAGGGGTGACCAAAAGTGGAATGAAGACTGGACTGTAAAAAAAGCATTAGAGAATTAAAAAAAGAAAAAACAATAGAAGAAAAATAGGTAACAAATTTGAAAAAGAGCAAAGAGGTGCATAAGAAGGGTTAGAGAGGAGAAACTGAAGGAAGTAAAGGTAATTGTAATTTTAAAAAATTTAAAAAAATTAAATAAAAGAAGTTTAGACTTCCGGTCTGGGCTTGAGCATAGAGTAGATCCCAGGCAGCAGCTCTGTACCCAATGTCACAAAACCCAGAGGAAGAGGGCCTCCCAGGAGCTTTAACTCAGGCAGTATCTCAGTGTCTTCATGACTCTCTGAGTGTGGAAGGAGTGGCTGCTGGTGCTTCTGCCCTGATTTTACAAGAACTCTGAAAAATTGGCTTTAAAAACAAAAGAGGAGGAATGGTACCCCCGCCAGAAGAAGTCCCCCTGAAATACTCTCCATCATGTCTTATTCACTTTTAACTCTCTAAAACTGAAAGTTCATGCCAAATCTGCTGCTGACCGCCTCCGGCATCACCGAGGCCAATAAAAACTATGCCACAGCTATGGGGAAGGACCCTCTTACTCTTAAAGGGAATGACCCAGACCCAGTTCCCTTATGGGGTCAAGGATTGATATGCCTGTTTGATACCACAGAAGGCACAGCTAAATGGCTACCAAAAAGATTAATGAAATAAATAGATACCCCCACAAAGCCAGGCCCAACCATAAATAAGATGAATAGCAATTGACATCCAGGGAAGAGAAATCTACCTGAGAATTCCCTTCTTTTTCCTTTCCCGGTAAAAATGAATCACCCATGATGTCTGCTGTTAGAAGTTCCAAGCCAGATACTGGCCTCCGAACTTATACTACTCAGACCTTCAATGGGCCATTGACAAGGACATCAAACAGCTAGAGACTGACATCACTAATCTGAAAAAATCCCTCATTTCACTGTCTGAAGAGGCCTCCAAAAATCGTAAAGGACTTTATTGGACTTGATTTACTCTTTTACAATAGAAAAGGCTGTGTACAGCTCTTGACTGTGTACAGCCCTTAAAGAAGAATGTTGCCTTTACATAGACAAGACAGGGATGGTTAAAGAGAGCATGAAAAAGGTCAGAGAAGGCCCTGAGAAAAGTCAGAGAGAGAAAGAGAAAGATGAGTGCTGGTACAAGAATTGGTTTTCAGCCTCTCCATGGTTGTCAACCCTACTTCCTCCCATCTTGGGACCATTAATTGGGTTATTTTTGCTTATTTCTTCTGGTCCCTGGGCCTTAAATAGGCTGACTAACTTTGTGAAACAACAGATAAATAATTTGGTAGCAAAACCTATTCAGATACATTATCATAAGTTAGCTATGGAGGACCATGAGACTCAAGATGAAGTTGTTACTCTATCCAGGGTGTTCCCAAAACCCATCTCCAGCCAACCTAAAAGAGGGGACTTCCACCCCTACACCAAGCAGAGAGGGGCCACCCAGAACCCCCTCTGACTGGTGATCTGAATTCTTGCTTAGGCTGCGAGGCTAAGCACTGCAAGGGAATATAAATAAAAGTTAAAAATATCTCTCTGGGTTTCCTGAGGGACAAGCCTGACTGCATAGGGGTTGATGTCAAAAGTATCCCCTCTCCAGGAAAAAGACATTGGGATTGGTATGGCCCTCATGCCTCACTGGACAATGACAGGGGGACTGGAGCCATTACAAGGTCCCTTTCAATTACTAAAGGTCAGGCCTCGATCCCCGCCTTTGCAAGATTAGAATTGCCACAGCCCTTCTATACTTAGAGAAGGGGGAGATGTCAGGGGAAGCCCTCCTTATACACTGAAGGCCTAAAATCAGCCATAGGCCTGTCATACATGTATACTAACACAAAGTCTTGGGTCTCTGTGGAAAAACATTGAAACAGATGGCTATAAGCTATTGCAAACAGACAGCATTTGTGGAAATTTATCAGCCTGAGAAGCCATAGACCTTGTAAATAGGTAGCCTTGGCAGATAATACCAACTTAGATAAGGACAAGTGAATCACAGGCAGAGTCATAGCGACCTGTCTCCTGAACCTTTACCCAGCTGATACCCTGTTCTGAAAGATATCTGTATTCCCCCTGAACACCCACGCTCCAGTGTCATCCCCTTCCCCATGTCCTTCCTTTTTGTGTCTATAACCCCTGTGTGAATAAGTAAAAATTATGATTTGAAATAAATAAATAAATAAATAAATAAATAAGTAAATAGAAGTTTATAGATGTTAAAAAAACAAAAACCTAAGCAGCTGCCATAGTCATGGTTTACATCTGCTGTGAAAATATTAAGATGTTCTTTAGTAAGTTTGATGAGGGAGGAGCCATATGTATACATATGCTGAAAAGTCCACAATATGATTATACAGAATAGATGCACACACACACACACACACACACACACACACACACACACACACACAGTTTGAAAAGCTTCAGAACTGTTTGTGTATATAAAGCAGTATGTAAATAAGTTCACTTCATGTTAGCTTTACCTACATGTACATGTTCATATGTGTATATATGAATATATAGTATATGTATATATATGTATATATGTGTGTATATATATATATATAATATATATATATATATCCACATATACATATACATGTGCATACATAGTTTACTAAGTTAACCCCTATATTTTAGATCAAAATACAAAATATGTGGTTTTAACACCTAGACACACGCTAAATTTTTGATCTATTCTACTGTGTTTTTAAAGCATATATCTTCTATACATATATAAATAAACCAACAAATCCACAATCTTGAAACTTCAGAGCTGATGAGTTTTTCTCAAATTCCAGAATAAAGGAGATATGACTACAACATTTTTATTTTATAAACACACAGTGCTTCAAAACAACAAGTGTTAAAATCACCTATAAAGCAATATGGACTTATACATTCAAATGTGGCAGGTAACTCAAAGAACCTTAAGATTCTCTTGATGATGAACAGACAGACATCATGGGGCTCACACAATCTCAAGAGGCTGAGGGTGAAAATTCTCAAAATAAAGGGAAATAGGTTTCAAGTATTTTGAAAATGGCACCAAAATACAATGAGAAAAATGCTTTTCAGAATTAAATACTAAAGACAAGCAAGATGAGCCCATATATTTTTCAATGATACCTCAAATAATGTGTGTGGGGGAGGAGGGAAGGCTTCTATGAAGTAGCTGTTCAAAATAATTCCTGATGAAAGAACCACACCAGAAGTACCTTTTCTCCCATCATACCAAGTGAGATAAGAGCTCAGTAGATACTTGATGTTCGAAGTTTCTTCATACGGCTTTAGAGCTTAGGATAAATCCTTTGACTGTTTTCCTTGGTGGTCCATATCTACCTTTCACTGGTGAATGTTTGTTTTAGTTAGGGTTTCCATTGCTGTGAAGAGATACCATGACTAAGGCAACTCTTACAAAGAAAAACATCTAACTGGGGCTCACTTACATGCTCAGAAGTTCAGTCTATTATCATCAAGATGAGAAGCATGGCAGCTTCCACGTAGGCACAGTACTAGAGATGCTGAGAGTTCACCTTCGTCCAAAGGCAGCCAGGAGTAGACTGGTTGCCGCTTGGCTAGAAGGAGGGTCTCAAAGTCCACCTCAACAATGACACATTTCTTCTATAATAAGGCCACACCTCCCAATAGTGCCACTCCCTGGGGAGGATATTCAAACCACCACAATGTTATTAGAAGAAACAATCAAGAGGAATTAGAAGTCAGATATGACGGGTTAGGAAGATAATGTAAACAACAATGAACCTTATAGAAAGCCATCCTTAAGAGAGGATGCCAGCAAAAGAGGATCTGAGCACTGAGCAGTAAACATGGTACAGGATGAATGTCACTGGACTACAGGCACCGTATCCTCATCCTCAGCCCTGTTAGTAACTGATCAGTACACACATTCCTGACAACAAGAAGGAAATGATGACAACACTATAGGAATGTGTGTGTGCTGTGATTCTTTAAACAAAACACATATTTACATACATGGAAATTTTAGAGTGACATATTTATTAGTCTTAAAACTTGGGGAAGAAGAAGGCATTCCACAGGCACTGAAAGCAGATGAAGGGGGTAAGAAGTGTAAAAATGTCTCAAGTATATTAAATAAGTACACAAATTATCAAATAGTAATAAAAATTTAAAAAAAAAACAAAATAAGCAGTCTCAATTCTTTAGTAGTGTATTTATATTTGATGCCAATTCCTCCCTAACTTTGACTATAGGGTAACAAACCATGGGTCTTAGTTAGGGCTTTATTGTTGTGAAGATACACCATGACCAAGGCAACTCTGATAATGGACATTTAATTGGGACTGGCTTCCAGTGCTGGAGGAGCTGAGAATTCTACATCTTAGTACAAAGGCAGCCATAAGGGAACTGTCTTCTGTAGGCAGCCAGGTGGAGACTCTCTTCCTCACTGGGCAGAGCTTGATCCTGGTAGCCCTTAAAGCCTGCCTTACACAGTGACACACTCCCTCTAACAAGGCCACACGTATTCCAATGAGGCCACACCTTAATAGTGCCATTTTCCACAAGCCACACATATTCAAACCACCACACCATGGCTGCTATAAATTAGAAGTCTCTCCTGTCTATTTTCTTCTCTTAAATACAAATGTGGGCTCTTTTCTTCTCCAGGCATTCTTTGGGGCACCATCACTTGGCTGAGCTCTCTGAATAGTGCTGATATTAGCAATCTAACTTTTCTTCCAAAATAGAGAACTGAAGGGAAAAAATAGATGTTGGGACCTTATCCAGCAAACACAGGTTACAATGTACATCCCATAATTAGAGTGAGCTAAAAATGTGAAAATGAAGCAAAACCTTTACCACATGCTATTTCTAGAACAAGGAAATTATTATATTATTTTATGAATAAAAGAAAATAATGGGAATAAAAAAGACATGCCTGGGCTGTGTCCTCGAGTTTGAGGTTTTCCAGCGGAGCTGGCTTGTGACTAGGCTGCAGGTACTTCACTTTCTTCTTCGGAATCTTAGTCATGCAGATGAACTCCACGTCAGAGTCAGCATTCCCTGGGCTTCTCTTTTGGCCTCTTTGGCTGAACGAAAACTCAACAGATGAAGAACTGCCCTGAGAAGGGTCACACCCTGATGACTTGATTCTCCCATGTTTGGATTTTTCCTTAATTGAAAACAATAAGTCATAATTTTATGTGTTGCAGTTGCATCATTTATGATGTATTACTATTTTCTCTCATAATGCTGCATTATATTTTTATAGTATATAATGTAGTTTGATTATATTTACCTCCTAGACTTGCCCACCAGTTTCTCCTGGATCTCCCCAATATATGTTCAAATGTGAGTGGTACCATAGATTTATATATTTCAGGTTTCAAAAGCTCACACCATTTGCAGTTAGCATGCTTTGTTATACTCCCATGCGCATGTGCGCTCTCGCGCTCTCTCTCTCTCTCTCTCTCTCTCTCTCTCTCTGTATGTGTCTGTCTGTCTTTCACCCATCCTCCCTCCCTCCCTCCCTCCCTCCCTCCCTCCCTCCCTCCCTCCCTCAGATGTAAATTCTCTGCTGTGGTTCTAGCTCTAGTACCATGCCTTCCTGCCTGTTACAACACTCCTCATGATGAAGGACCATCCTCTGGAACCGTGAAACCCTACATTAAATGCTTTCTTTTTCAAGTTGCCTTGGTCATGATGTCACAGTAGTAGAAAAGCAGCTAAGAGACAACCATTTCCTTTCCAATTTCATGTTATGTTTTCTTATATCCAATAAGTTCAACCCATGCTGCCTATATTCACATGGGTGTGGTGCCACCCACTGAAGCAAAGCCATGCCTCTGAAGAAAAAAAAAAAACAACTCTCCTTTCTGTAATAGGCATCCCCTGCAAATAGTGCCTCAGCTAGGGGCTGAGGTTCATGTGCCCCTCCCCCACCCATGGTAGAATGCAGACTGATTTGGTCTTGTGCAGACAGTATGCATGTAGCAAGAGCTCCTATAAACATTGAGTGCAATGGCCCTGCCATGTTCAAAAGACACTGATTCACAGATGATCGCCCTGATCTCTGACTCTTATAATCCTCCCCCATGATGCGCTCTGAGCCTTGTGGGGCACAGCATGATGTAGATTGAGGCTGAGCATGAAGGGCTCAACATGCCCTAGACATGTTTTCTCTGCACTTCTGCCAGCCGTGAGGCTCTGGATTATCAGTCATGCTTCTCACTACTAATAAAAAGTTCAAAAATAAGAAGGTTTGGACATCTGTTTTAGTGACTGCATACTTCAGTAATCAATAGTTCCCTCAGTGGATTCAGAAGGAGTTGCAAAGGTGGACTGATTGCAGAGACTGCACACTGAGAACACACACTGCAGCTTCACTCCCTCCCAGCAGAAGTGGACTTGCCTTTCATGTCCTCGTGCATATGAGGTGAGGTTAGTTGGCATTCTTAGGTCAATCCCACACCTCACATCCAGACTCATGCCCCTGCTGGCTGCTGTTTCAATGTGCACCTGTTAGCTAGAGTCTGGTCTCTATGCTAGATGCTAAACAGAGCTAGAGGACTTTGGGGTAAAATATTGGTGCTTTTTAGCATTCCTACGTTTCCTGCAGGTGACTGATGGGTTGCTATCCAGGAGAACCAACTTTAATAGAAATAGAACATATTGTTCTTGTGCTTGATTCTGCAATTCAGCTATATAGTGAGTTAGGTAAATTTCTGTGAAAGGAAGGGGCAAGGTTATGAGCTCATGTGCATTGCAACTTATTACTGGGTTCAGAAGGTTTTGGCTCCTGTGTGGAATACAGAAAATGCAAGTAGCAGGAACCCAAACTAAAGGGACACACTGGAAGCAAATGCTTCAACATTTAAAGCAAATACACAGAAATTGTGAGACATAAAATATATACATCTGTATCTATTAAGACATATGAGTGGTTAAGGGTTGGGGAGAAGGCAAGCAGAAAGATTTGAGTTTGGATCTCCAGCAGCATCCACATAAAAAGCCAGATGCAGTGCTGCACATCTGTAACGCCTGGGAAGGTAAGGACATATAGGTCCTTAGGCTTGCTGACCAGAGACAGTTAGGCAAGGTGGTAAGTTCCAAGTTTATAGAGAGGTTCTATCTCAGATAATATAGGGAGTAGTTGAAGACATATGATGTCAACTTCTGACACGCACATGGACACACACAAGAACATGTGCACACACACACACACAAACAAAATTCAAGTAATTTGAAACTGTCAGTTTTCCTACACATTTATGTGTCTAATATAACTAAGAAGCTCTGAGGCCTCACAACTATTTCTTTTTGAAGATGCTCAAATGATTCAAATGGCCTCTGCACTTGATTTTATGTTATTACAGTGTGTAGGTGAAGAGGAGGCATGTGCAAAACTTCACCACGTACCACCCGGCAGGCTGCAGGCTGGTAGACTGGGCCACTCTTGAACTATGGCAGTCCTCTTACCTCTGGTCTCCTAATATTGATATTGCAGTGTGAGTTACAAGAAGGGATCCTAAATTTTAAATCTTAGATGGTGAAAAGTTGATAAATATAACATTATATGACATTTAGCAAAATTAAAAAACAAGAAAGTGCTTGAGGACATGAACTCACTTTAAAAAGCTGGGTACGCATTGTTAGGGAGGTGGAGACTAGTGGATCCCTTCACCTTCCTGATAAGTCTGCCTCACCTCACAAGGCCAGGTAAGGAACAAGTTCACCCCAAAACAATACAAAACAAAAAACAAACAGACAAAAAATCCAAGGTGGATGATGTCTGAGAGAAAATATCTACAGGTGTCTCCTGGTCTCTATAAGTATGTACACATCCATACAAGGATTTCTGCACACACATGTACACCCTACACAAACACACGTCCACGCATGTGTACACACAGACACATGCAAGAATTATGTATATAGAATATTTATAAGTAAATATATCTCTGTAGACTAAATCATCAATAACTTTCTCATAGAAACTATTGGAAACATATTTTAAAAATATTAGTTCTAGTAATGGAGGATACAGAGCCTGAAAAGACTATCTTCTCTAACCAGGCAAGGTGTCCAGTGGTGGGACTGGAACATCAGACCGCCCACAGAACCTTTAATCTACAATCGTTCCTTCCTGTAAATTTACTGGGGCAATGATGATTGGAGTGGCCAACCAATGACTAATCTAATCTGAGGCCCACATGAGAGAAGGCTCATGGATGCCCAGGAACCAGAGGCTGCATAGTCCAGAGACCTAGGATAGAACCAAACACAACTTGCCAGAAAAGAAAGAGAAAAAATATATTCCTAATTATTTTCTGCTCTACTGGTAGATCAGTGCCTAGTACTATCAGTGTTATCAGAGAGGCTGCATTGGGCAGCTGTTGGGAGCAGATGCAAAGACCCACATCCAAACATTAGACAGAGAGAGAGCAGAGGTTGTGATCTCCATACGGTCCCTCCACTGAAGCTTTGGGGAATTCAGCAAAGACAGAGGCAATTATGAAGCCTGCATGGGTCTGTACTAGGTTCTCTGCATATATGTTATGGTTGTTGGCTTGGTGTTTTGAGGAGATCCCTGACAGTGGTAGTGGTAGTTATCTCTGATTCTTTTGCCTCCTCTTGGGACACTTTTTCTCCTACTGGGTTGCCTCATCCAGTCTTGATGTGATAGTTTATGCCTGATCTTATTTTATCTTGCTGTGCCATGTTTTGTTGATGTCCCTGGGAGGCCTACCCTTTTCTGGGGGTGTAGGGCTAGATCTGGGGAAGAGGGAAGGTGGAGGTGAACTTGATGGAGTGAAAGGAGGAAAAGCTCTAGCTGGGAAGTATTACATGCAAGAGTAATAAATAAAAATTTAAAAAAAGAATTGTCATCATGTCCAATGAGTAAGATAATAAGTGATTTAAGTATTATTTATGTTTTATTTTCTAAGTTTCTAGTGCAAAAAATAGTGTCAGCTAAAATCCACTAGTGCTTCACTCTGTGAGCTCATCATCCACAACACAGACACACACATGACCCATGAAGCTTATGTGAGAAATGTAACACAAATGGCTGGATATCAGTTTATGTGTTTATGTAATTTTGGGGGGATTTAAATTATTTTGTTTTATGTGTATGTATATCTTGCCTGCATGTTACACACTGCATGTATACAGTGCCCACAGAAGCCAGAAGATGGTGTCAGATCTCCGGAGACTGAAGATAGTTGCGAGTCACTGGGAATTGAACCTGGATCCTTTGTCGGAGCAGCCAACACTCCTAACAGTTAAGCCATCTCCCTGGATCCTGAATCCTACTTTAATTGCTCACCTTGGATGCTGAGGAACGGCAGGAGGACTTGCACTCAGGGATCTTGCTTGTTACTATAAGTTGAGACTTCTGTGGGAAGAAAACATTAAAGCAAATTTATTAATCAAAAAAATACCTTTCAGTTGGCATATTACAGAAACTCAGTATTCTTATTTTCCTAAAGTAGTATCAAAATCACAGTCCTTACCCACAACCTTTCAGTTCTGCTGCAGGATGTTCTTGCAGTGGTGTAGGGAGTGTAACATCTGATTGTTTTAGTAAGCACTGCACATGCAATGTCTTATGAGCAACTTAATCAAATCCTGTCTGGGTCCAGCTTCTCCATCCCATAATCCCCTGCCTCTCCTGTCTTGAGACTCTGCTCTCTGCCGGGAGAGAGAGCTTCTGATCTGAGGCATTATTCTTTCTTGCTGGGATCACTGGCCTGGGCTTCAGTAAACTGGTGAATACCTTATGCCTAGCACCCAGAAGCTTCATATATCCCCAGGCAGTGTAAAGAGTAGGGGAACTGGAGCTCCCTCTGAAAAGGGTGCTCCTTTGATGTTCACGCTTTTGTTGATGCTTTTAGCTACTATTTCTGTTGCTGCTGCTGTTCTAAGACACAGTCTCTCTATACAGGCCTGGCTGGCCTGAAACACACTGTCCTGGGATTCACATAGTTCATAGGAATATGTTCCGCCTGGAGGAACCTTCAAGGTCACCCTTCCACATCTGAACAGGTTATTTTCACAGCACTTCCTCTTGATTGGTGGATCATCAGCAAAGACACCCACATTAGAGGCTCAGGATGTTCCTGGCTCACAAATCCTTCCCATTCCCCATGCCTTTGAGTGATCAAGCTATGTGAATTTCCCCAACTGAATCTTCCGTAAATTCAAAATGTATTAGGCCAAAGTCACCACCAAGGAGGTGAGGTGGCTCAATGGGTGTAGATGTTTGTTACCAAGACCTGTGACCTAAGTTTTCCAGTAGTGGTGTAGTAAAAGGAAAGAACCAAACACACTCACACTGAGGCCTTCTTCCTCCAAGTAAATAAATAAATAACAAACAAAAGTAATAAAAATATAATTAAAATGCTGGTGAGATAGCTTCGTGTATAAGGGTGCCTGCCAAGAATGCCGGACGACTTGAATTAGATACCACAACCTATGAAAGAGTAGGAGACAACTTATTATACAATGTTGTCGTCTGACAACCATAACACGACATGGTAGTCATGCACATATACACACACACATTCTAAATAAAATTAATTAAAAAATAAATCAAATTGAGAAGAAAATGTTACAAATCAAATTTGCATACATGTTTTCAAAATCCTTAGGAAAGCCTCTGGAAATTGTATCACATCCTTACACATGAAATTCTAATTTAACTGTTAGGGGTGGGATCTGGCAGCCCATCTTTTTGTGTTCTCTAAGCGGTTTGGATATGTAGTCAGGATGGAGAAATGCTGTCCTGGAGGGTGGTATCATGGCTGAGCCTCAGGTACCTGGCATATGAACTTTCAATTCAAGTTGTGCAAGTGCAAACTCACTATATCCATGGTTTTATGAGCTCCTTCTTAATGGCTACCCCTGATCCTGACCACTTCTCACCCCTCTGCCACCCTCCTGCCTTTGAGCACTCGATGCTCCTCCCTGTTTACATGGCCCCCTTTCATATTACTGAACCATCAAATAACCCATGTCTTTGGCCGGATGGTCCTGTCCAGCTTTATCTCTCTGCTAAACCCCATTCATTCTTCAAGCCTTGCTTCCAAAAGCATCCACCCCAACTGCTGGATCCAGGTCCCTAAGGAAGAACCATGCTGGTTTTCAGCTCACAGAACATTTCAGAAAATGGGTTTTTACTTTTTAATGTTTTGTTTTAAAGCTACAAAAATAAAAAGAGCTTCATTGGCTCATTCTTTAAAAATACATTGTTGTGAGTTAGGTTTACCAAGACTGCTTTGGGCCAGAGTGTCTCCACAGGAAATGTAGAATGGAAGGTAAGATTCCAGCAAGTTCTTCACAGGCAAAGCCACTTCTCTCATATCTACACAAACTGCTGCTCTGTCAATCATGGCTTCTTAAGCTCCTTCAGGAGCATCCTGTGTATTCTGTTTCCATGAACTGGCCTTTGTCCAGCAGGGCCTCAGAAGCCCTCCATCCCTTGTAAACAATGTACCTTTTCCGTCTCCACAAGTGCCCTTCTTTGTAGGTGCCCATGCACTGATCCTTCTGAGCTGCTCTTGCCGGGCTCTCTTCAACTGCTTTCTTGTCTTTCCTTTGAAGCTCCTGTTTCATCTTGTCTCCCCCAAGAAACCCTGAGAAATATCTTTGGTAGATGTCTCCTAGCATAATGCAGTTTACATCTTTGTCCTTTGTGTGCCTTGTTCTCAAAGAACTTTCAGAAAAGAGTGGAAATGATGTGTATTTACAGCTACACTTACATGCAAAGCTCTCTGGGATTCTATGTATCTACATGACTGTATCACACAGCCATACAGTTACCTGTCAATGATGCCTTATAACAGACTGAACTTAAAACTTGTTTCTCTAATATGAGGCACAGAGCATAATGCTTGGGGTGTTACAGATGCTCAGTAAAAGGTTGTTGACTGTAGGCTAAATAGATTGTCCTAGAGTGTACTGCATTTCCACAGTTGAACCATTATTATGATCTTTTCTGAATTCATTGCTTGACAGATTCTATACTCCATGCTGAATGCTATCACGACTTCCAAGCATTTTCGACGGTGTCATGTACATTCAGTTCCAGTTAAGTGTTGGCAACCATCTACAAGGAGACTGATTTCTGATATGGCAAAGTACACGGAGCCTAGCCTGGCTATAATACATGACTCAATTACATTATTTGAACTTACAGCGTTCTTAATAATAACTTAAAGATAATTACTGTTTGCTATACAGTTTTATTGTAATGGAATCAGATCTGAATTACTAACCACATCACTAAACAATAATTGTGAGTAAATGGACATTTTATAAACCCCATAAATTCTACTCTTTCATTTTAACTTTAGAACTATTTCTACAGTAGTACAAGAGACTCAGAAAAGCACAGCAGAGTTTCTGGTCACATTTTGAATAAAAAAGCATTAATAATTATGATCAAACAGAACATTCTGAAGCCATCAAGAAGCCAATAGGAGATAGTGTACTGGCTTCAAGGCATAGAATGGAGGTAAACAGGAGAACACAGGAGGAAGAGAAGGAAGAGGAGGGAGAAGAAGAGGAGGGAGAAGAGGAGGAGGGAGAGGAAGAGAAGGAGAGGGAACCACTGTAGTGGATAGCTTTCTCCATCAGCTATGCACTCAGCAGCTTTGAGTACAGTTAAGTATTTTCATTCCTTAAAAAATAACCAGCTTTGAAATTCTTTACTCTTTCTTACAATTTATAGCTTTAACTGTGTTAGAAGTATCCCGACACTGTGGCTATCAATAAAAACTTCTTTCCCCTTCATCCCTCCCCTCCTCTCTCATTCCTTTTGACTATCCTTCTTTCTCCAATTCTACTGAGAAAAAGCTTGTGGTCTGGGCTGTGCCCCTCCTGATGGTTCTTAGCCCTGGGTCCTCAGGGGTTAGGATTCTCCTTAGAACCACTATTAACTCTGAACTTCTAAATTTCTCCTATCCAAGTAAGGTTTTATTCTCACAACTGAAAACAGGAGCAGAAGAGTTGAAAGCTCAGAAATTTCAGACCTCTAAGAGTCTTGATTCCATATTGCAAGGGCATGGGTGATTCTCATTGCCTGGTCAGTTCTCTCATTGATCCCTAATTGACTCTCGCTCCTAATCACACAAGGCTGTTCTTCTGGGCACCCATACACAGTGTCTGTCCTTCACTGTCATCAGATGGTCCTGATTTGTCTTTAGAGAAGACAATATTAAGATTATTAGTGTATGTGAAGGCCCTTAACTACTATCACCATGTCTTGGGAAAACATAACTCCTCCTCCTCTGACCTAAGGCCTCTCCTAGTCCTCACCTTCTACCTTTTGTCTTCTGGACTTGCCCATCAGTCAGACCCCACACCTCTCTTGTGTGATAAGATTCTTCAGTTTCACTGGCTATCATTCAACAGTTCAGAAACATTGATGAATCTCTCAGGCACAGACTTACCACAGTCCTGCATGATCATGCAGTAAAAGCCCACCTATGTCAGTTTTATATATATTTAGTTGGTTTCTTCACACTCCACTGACCCCTTCTCCTCAACTTACCTGATCCCCACTCAGAATTTTTCTTGTAAAACCCAATGTAACAGAATTAAAGGGACAAAGACAAAGCAAAATAACAAAAGAGAAGGAATATGCTAAGGAATTATGGCAGAGTAGGGTATATCAATTTTTTTTCTAAAGCATCCTCTACAGAAACAGATACAGACAAATAATTGGTGCACTAAAATCTTCTGCACATGCTAAGTGTACTAAGTAAAGTTTGTCCTTCGGTTCTAATTAGAAGTAGCATTTTCCATTAACTGACGTGAGCTGTCAGAATCAGTTTGCAGGTTGCCCTATTATTTTTAAGTATCTTTTAAAAATCACATATATTCATTTTTAATTTGAAGAACACATTTTCCCATCTTTGATTGCACTTTTATAAACGTGAACTCTGCCAGCACAGTTAATCTACTTCCAGTTCTCTCTCTGCTACCTAATGAATAGCTAGTTCCTAATCACAGAATCTTTTTATTCCCATCATCTTTTTCAGATTTAGAAAAAGAATAATTATGATAGAAATCTTTAAAATACAGGTATTTATTTTTAAATGGCACTCCTAACCTCTGCCAGCAAGGTAACTGGATTTCTCTTGCAAGTTTAGAGTCTTGCAAAACCATATGGAGTCAGCAAAAACTGTCTCAGGTGGGTTATTTGTGGAAGCAGAAAACAGAGGAAGCCCCAAGGCAGAGAGAAAGGGGTGAACATTTATGTTGGACACAGTGTGGAATGAAGATTCCAAGGCTCCAATGGCAGAAATTTTTGTTTTGTGGACCTGGGGTACATCCAGGAATCGACATTTCCACAGATGTGATATTTTCTCATACAGATAACCCCACACCCGTCAGTCACCTCAGACTGAATGCCTCAGAAAACAGAAGAGTTGGTCAGTCTGTCTGTCTCTCCTCCTCCCAGTTCCCTGCTTTGTGTGTGTGTGTTAATGATATGTGGGACAGTATAGAAAAAATGCTTTCATGTTTCTGCAGAAACTTTCTGACTAACGCTACTTCACTTGAGATCTAAGAGGAACTAATGCACCTTTGAGTTTAGTCTGTGATTGATTACTAATGAGCATTTGAAGAATTTCCCTCTCAAGACCATAGTGTCTGTGGAGAATGTGTTTGAATTTTAAGGGACATTTCTACAGCAAAAATAATGATCTCTCTCGATCTCTCTCTCTCTC
>NW_021620876.1:5646254-5690717 GCF_004785775.1 Grammomys surdaster
CTACCTCCCTTCCTCCCTCCCTCCCTTCTCTTCTCCTAAGGTCTACAGGGCAAATTTTCACCACCACTTGCTACTTCCTTTTCCTACTTAAAAAGCTTCTAAGCATGTCTTGTGCTATCGGAGTCTCCGAGAGCTCACTAGTACATCAGCCCTGTTGGATCTGGACGACACTGTTGTTTCCTTGCAGTCAGCCACGACTTCTCGTTCTTACAGTCTTTCTGCCTCCTTGTCTACACCATTGAGCGTTGAGAGGACATCCCATTTAGGGCTGAGTGTTCCAAAGTCTCCCACTCTCTGTGCATCAGCCAGAGAAGCAGCTCTGTGTTAATCACCATCTACTGCAAGGAGAAGCTTCTCTGATAAGGGATAAACAAGGTATACAACAGTATGTCACTAAGAGTCACTCTTCAGTGGAGCATCACTAGGTGCATTAACCATAGACTCCAGGACGGGCACCATGCCCCTGGAGTAGTTAGCCAACACAAAACAGACTCCATGTGTTTTGCTGTTGTTCTGTTTGGATTTGCTTTGTTTCTTTTGGTTCATTTGTTTTGTGGTTTTTATTTGTTTTGGTGTTTTTAGTTTTATAGTTTGTTTTTCTTTTTAGAGAACATGAAATTGGGTGGGCAAGGGAGATGGAGGATCTGGGAGGAGTTGGGAGAGGGAGAACATCAAAGTATATTGTATGTAAAAAAAAAAAGTTTAATAATTAAAACAAAAAAAAGCCACTAAAAAAGCTCAAGTGATCACTTTGCCTTCCAAAGCTGCATAAAACTGACAGAATCCTGAAACAGAAATCACCATTTAACTCTAGAGTTTACAGTTTCTTCCATGCATGTGAGATGGTTCCATCCTTACAGTGTTAGGCCCTGGGGTATCAGTAGCCCTTCTCTACATAGAGTGGTCAGGGAAGACAGGTTAAAGAGTTAAATGCACCTGCTGGTAAAGTCTAGGGTGGAAACAGAATCAGAGAGGGATCCAGTCTGAATTTTACCTGAGCCTATAGAATTGTGGTAGATGATAGATCGTTAAAAAAATGTAGGAGTCAAATAAGTTCAACAAGCACTAAGAAGCCAGTGGTACTACATACAAGTTCAAAGTCACAACAGTAATACATTCTAGATCCTTGAACTAAATTCAAAATGTGAATCCAGGTTCCAAATAAGAAGAGAGATTAATGCCAAACAAGATGAGAAACAAGACTCCTGCTACCAGGGAAGGACACAGGCACGGTGTGTCCAGAGCAGGAGGCTTAGAGGCCAGGTTGTCCCTCAGAGGGGAACAAAGAGGAGCCTGGGAAGGGAGCTGAATACCTATACCTCCCACAGCTGTGTTAGGGACAAGACTCCAAAGTACAACCAGGATGCTGGGGAGCCCCTGATGGTTCTTGGTTAGACAGTACACTAATTGAGAACTGGTGGTACATACAGTTCAGGTCTTTAAGGAGGTATGTAGGGCAGAGATCAAACAGGTACATTTACATTAGAATCTAAATGAGTATTGTCTCCTATAATTATTTCAGGCCACACATCCAATCCTCTCCTCTCATGCTTACTGATGTGTGGAGGAATGACTGACTAGCATGTAAAGGCAGAGGAATGTAACACAGCATGCTTGCATGCAACTGCCAAAGCTATTTCTGTCCACCAAAAAAAGAGGGAGATAGTCCCCCTCTGGATTTATAATCATCTTGGCCTTCAATATCAGTATTTGTTCATTTCTGAAAAGCCCAGTATCAGATGACAATAGGCAACGTTCCTTAGTTCTAACCTCCTGAAAAAAATAAAAAAGAGGTGGGTAATTTATGAATCCAGAAGTTGGGCATATACCAGGCCCTATAAATCACAAGCCATTATACCAGGCTGATGTCTTCCCTCTAGCTAATGATCCTATCTAAGAATGTTTAGCAAACACAAACTGCTGTTTTGACAGAATGTTTAACACCATCTTCTTAAGATGATAATTTGACCAGACAGTTCAAGTTGAGGAGAGAGGACCACCCTCTGATGTCCATCTATTGTGCACAACACTGAGCCAGGCATGGTAGTGAGAGGAACAGCAAGACAAAGGCAGCCCACTGTCCCTGCCTTCAGCAGGCTTCTGGATGAGTTTATCACAAGAAATTCTTCTAACCTCTCATTACTACGTGTGAACTCAGGACCCACAAGTGTGAACACATCATGCATTTTTTATCTTGGAAGAGTCATGCAACACGGAGAAATGAGGTATTTGTAGCCAGAGTAATAAGGTAAAATATTTCAACTACAATGAAAATAATAGACTCTTGCAAGACAGTTCTTTAGGTGCCATAAATTTCAGAACATAGATGCTGGTGTAAAGAGGTTGGAAAGTACTTGTGATAAATCAATATCCTTCCTAAGGCATCTGTCACTGTGGTGACGCAGATTTGAAATCAGCAACCTACACAATAATGGCACATTAAAGAGACTAAATTCTAGATAGGAAAATGTGTTCATATTCCCCATTACAAAGTTCTCTTCAGATATGTCATTTTAACTTCAAAACCACAGCTAAAAATTTTGCAAGCCGCCTTTGCTCAACATTTACAGCGACAATGACCAACAGGGGAACTGCCAGATTATTTAAGTTCAATTTTTTTGTGTATCCACATCAGCGCTCCAACACTAGAGAAAGCTATTGCTGCCTTTCCCTTTCAAGAGGTGTAGAATTCCACCAGGACTGCTCATTTGGTGGGAATACTATAAACAAGACAAATGGAATCCAAATGTGGATGCTTTACTTCACTATAATTCACTCTACTTTGACCGAGTGTTAAGAAAAAATTGGTCTCTGGTAATATATGATGCAGAAGTTCCAAAGTCTCACCTGTGGAGGACCATTCAGTCTTACTAAATACATTATCAAATTATTCATTCAGTCCTCCATGTCATTTGGTAAATAACTATCACTCAAATGATCCAACACTGGATGTTGCATTGCTAGGATTCTGAATATGAATAAATGAAAATTTCCTTTCTAAAAGTGCATAGCCTATTGAATATGTAAGTATCTGTGATGGCAGGGTGAAAGGGAAAATGTGCTCTAAGAAACACATGCCAAAGACAAGAGGACCAGAAGGAAAAAGGTGCTTTTACAGGCTAGGATGGATAAAAATTTCACATCAGGTTTGGTATCAGTTTGTGATCAGATGGGACCAGAGAAGGGGCAGAGGCCACTGTAGAGGAGAACGGCAGGAACACAGGTTCTCAGAGCAGCACCGATATGAGGAACATGTGGAAGAATGCAGAGAAGAATCAGGCCAACCGTAAGACAGCATGTTAGGAAGAAAGCAGTCTCAGATTTCAGAGAGACTTGACTTCAGGCTAACAAATTACTATTAGGCACGAAGTCTAGAGGATGCATAAGCAACACAATATGCACTGCACAAACATACAAGTTCTGAGCACCCATATGGCAGGTCACAACCATCTGTAATTCCAGTTCCAGAGAATCCAATGTCTTCTTCTGGCCTCGATGAGCACTGAACATACATGTGCAGACATACATGTAGGCACCCCGCCACGCACACAAATAAAAAGAAATTATAATTTTAAACAAGAGATAAACATACTGTAGTAGGTCAGTTGAAAGCATGAAACTATGATTCATCTTTTAATGGCTGAGGGTATTAAGGATATTTTAATGTGGTCCCAAAATGCCTGAATCAAATGTAACTAAAAGTAAATTCTATGTGCAGACTCATCCTTGATATACAATGGAATATAGTAATTTAAGCTGTGAGTTAAAACTAAGGGAGGGGAACTGGAAGCTTAGAAACTCCTAAACTGCATAGAATTTGATTTCATAGGTCAATGGTATTAAAAGTACTGCCTCAGTATATTAGAAAATAGAAAAGCAATTATCCAGTTAATTTGTCAAGCAGCAGCAAAGCACTCAAGCCACACATGAACATAAAACGCTTTTCTTGGCCAGCAGGTGGCGCTTGTCACTCAGTGTAGAAAGCAGGTAATAATGGGAGAAGGAAGCCGACACTGGAGTTGGGTACAAATTCCTCATCCATATGTTCAGAAGAAAGATTGCAAAGGATTGCACCAGTCACACAATTTATAACCAGGGTTTTGGCTGGTTGACACAGAGTATCAATTACACAATTTCTTTATTCTAGAAAAATGTACCACCATGGGTGACAGATCTTGAGGTGGCCTTTCTTTTCAGCTTACTGAACTAAGGCGTTTCTTTTACCAAATATGATTTGTCACATACCACTCTGCTGCTCTACAAATGTGTCAGTGGCCTTTTTCTTCTGTATTGTTTTTTCCCTGTGAGCAAAACTGGTGTAAAAATTAGACAGAAAAATCCTAATGTCACCAATGTATAACTCGATTAATTATTTGACTCTCTCTTTTTAGTTATAATGAATACTAAGTAGCTGAAATGTTGTAGGGAGTATGTATAACCATGTAGGAACGCAGCTTCAGGACAAGCTATGGCTTCCGCACTAGACGACAGGCATGCCAGCCATTAGGATGACTCTTCTACCATGACAGTTTTCTGATTGACTCTCATTTGGGGGTTCCTAGAGGTAAGAGACTGTCATGCCACACATAGATAGGCTGTGTACAGGGTGGAAGAAAAAAAAAAACAAAACAAAGCTGCTGGGTTTTTTGAGGAGCAGAATGATCTTGGAAGTTTGGATGTAGAGTGGTCCTTAGTGTTGACTGTCAACTTGACAAGGGTGGGAATCACCTAAGAGACAAGCCCCCAGTGATAGATTGTTTAGATAAAGTGAGCCCCTGGCTTAGATGATTTGAGCTGGATCTAACTTGAAAGTTTACTTCCTGTGGTCTGGCTTTCTCCAAGAAGGTACTTCACCAGTTGTCAACGGAGGGAAGCAAAGAATAGTACTACCCCGATACAACCCCTATGAACCATGACAATGACCACCTTGGCAAGATATTCCTATGCATGCAATAAGTTGCATGCTCATATTGATGTTAACGAACATCAGTCTAATTGTACTTACAGCCTACTCAACGGGAAGAAAATCATGCCCCAGGACTGGAAACCTAGCCAGCTTAGTATGGCTAGTGAGGGCATGAACCTTAAGAGAGATCTACCTGACAGTTTTCTAGACCAGAGTACTTCCTTACAACATTCTAAATCTTATCCTTGTACCCAAAGATAGGGGTAGCTACCAGCCTTCATCAGAGAAGCCTCTCTTTATAGCAAGTGGAGATCTTCATAGAAAGCCACAACTGGACACAGAGCAGAGATCAATACTCTGTGAGGAGCCTTGACTCCCCTGATATGATGGGCTCTATCCTTGTACTGTGAGCCAAATATACCTTTCTTCCTTAAATTGCTTTTGGTAGCGGCATTTTATCACAGCAACAGAGAATTAACTAAGATCCCTAGTTACCCTCTTCATTTCCCAGATCAGACTGTCAGCTGCCATTGATGCTGGAACGCAGAGATTCAAGGCTAGATGTGCAGAGTATGATGTGGCTATATTGGCTGCCCAGAACTGCTCAGTGGGTAAGTGATCACTACCAATGAGAGGCTAGAGGGAAGAGCAAGGAGGTGGACAAGCATAATTACACAGTTTATACTTTATGACAGCCTGGCTTCGAGAGAATAGACAAATGAGTGCCAGTCGAGAAACATGCTGAATCATGATAGTAAATTAGCCCGTCCTGAGTTTCCAGCAGTGTTCAGCCTGCACGGAAATTTGGTTTATTTTGATACTGAGTGGAACCAATGCTGCTTCTCTGACCTTCCCATTCCCACATCTGTCAAATGTCCTTATGTGAAAAACATTCTAAGGGTACCAAGAAGACAACATCATACCGTCTGTGCATGGCTTTCAGGCTCGCTTCTGGCACTGGGTAGATATCTCCAAACAAGAATTATTGAACACCCACATTATTCTCATGGACTCTTTTCATAAAAGAAGAATTGAGATGCCCTTTCAAAATTCCCCTCTTCTCGTAATCATCATATTTTATAAAGAATTTCAAACTTTTGGAAAGATAACTATACCATATGAAGACTGGGCTAGCTTTTTTAAATATCTAAGTACCCCATGAGGGACAAGAGCAGTGCCCTTTGTCAAGTTCTTATTTACACTGTTCTTGCCTTGATAGTTCTCTCTGATTCCTTCAATTTACTCTAACTAGACTTCAAGAAAGAAGTTCAAGGTCACTTTCCCTATAATACGTACTTACACTAAATCATCCTTCACAGTCTCTTTAGAATAAATTTCTATACCATTTCAGGTGTGATCAGGGATTACTGAACTAACATTGTCTTATTGTGGTTGGTAATTTGTAAATCATCATTAGATTTGGTCTGCAAAGAGACTGTTTTTTACCTGAGGGTGTAATATATTTACTATTTCAACAATGGCCTGTTGAGTGCCCCGTTCCTACCAGCCACTGAGCCATGATAGGCAAAGCTGAGACTTTTCCTGCCTCCAGGAACTTTACATTCTACTACTCCAGCTAATATGAACTTCCAACATGGCCTAGCCTAGGGTATACCCAAAATCAAACATTCAAAAGTCAATGACCATTCAAAATTAACCAGCTGCCTGGGTTACTGATAAGTACTGAATACTTGAAAGTATGTTAAGATTCTAGGAATGTTTGCCCATGTAGTTTTTTGTGGAAACTTTCCTTTCAGTAAAGGAAGACAGTGAGGATTCTTATATCCTTTGAACAAGATTTCTACATAAGTGGTGTTAAATTGCTATTAGAATTGGAATGAACTGAATCTAATAATATAATAAATATAATATAATATAAAATATAATATAACTGAATCTATCTGAGTCTCTTGACTTAAATTTGTGTGTGTGTGGGTGGAATCTACTGAGAAAGAGAGTGGGCAGATTGGATGGCTCCCATCTGTTGAATTCATCAGCTGCCATTAAAATTTCTATCTCAATAATTAATAATATAGTCCAACTTTAAACAAACAATAAACAAATTAAGGCTATATGAATGACACTATCAATATCCCATGGTCAACAGTGACCCGTAAGAAAGGAAAACAATATATTCAGAGATGGTCAAAAGATAAAATCAGTTCCAATGTGTTGAATGTTTTCCCAAAACTTCAAGGAGTAGAAGTCAAATTAAGAAATGACTTTTAAAATAGAGATATTTCCAGCTAGAAACCTCTAGATTTATCTATTTGCCTGTTAGGTAAGAAAATCACAGGCTCTCACACCTTTATTTCGGGTTTCTTTTAGCATACCTCAGACTAGATGCTTTATAAACTAAATAGAGAGGTGAAAGGGGTTTTAGCAGTGGGGAATACTTAGGGGATGCATTTCCCAAGTAATTGTTAGTGTCATTGCAAGATTGAACAAGACACTAGGCTAAAAGGGAAGGGCTAGTCCTGTGACCACCTCGGGTAGTATCTGACTTGCACAGCAGATCCCTAGCAAAGTTGGAATGTAAGAAGAGAACATGGTTACATTATAAGAAGCCAAAACTGGTGTAATATTAGATTGACTCCTACCCCATCACCGGATTTTCTATTCTAATGAGTCTTTCCTTTTTTGTTTTCTGGCATTGGCAGATGAGACATTAATTCTGCGTATTTACTGCTGACCTGCTCAAATGCTACTTGAGTAAACAAATTATATAAAGTTTAAAATGCTCAATTTGGGAGCTGACGCTACAAGCAGGGATATACCTCTTGGATCAGGGAATAAGGGCTGGGTACATGCTCAGTGGGTAAAGCACATTCGACATGAGTATGAAGACCTGAGTTGAATCCTCAGAGCCCATGTAGACCATGTACAATCCTAACGCTCCTGTGTGAGATAAGAACCAAGAACTGGAGACCTCCAGATGTTCACAGGCAAATGCAGCTTTGAACAACAGAGAGACGTTGCCTCAAACAAGATGGAAGGTGAAGAAGACCTACTGACACCCAAGATTGTCCTATGACCTCTGCGCATGCACAAGTGCACATGGGTGCTCTCATGCAAACAAATAAAAGTGAGAATGAAGATAAAAATACACTAAAGAGAGCTGGAGAGATGGCTCAGAGGTTAAGAGCACTGGCTGTTCTTCCAGAGGTCCTCAGTTCAATTCCCAGCAACCACATGGTGGCTCACAACCTGTAAGAGGATCTGATGCCCTCTTCTGTTGTATCTGAAGACAGCTACAGTGTACTCATATAAGTAAAATAAATAAATCTTTAAAAAAATACATTAAAGATATGGATGGGAAAAGGAAAGGAGAGGAGTAAAAGTTAAAAGAATGAGTAAGAGAAGATTGAAAGTAATCAAAGTATACCATATGTATTATAGAAATGTCCTGTGGACAGTTGATATATGCTAATAAAACGAAGATCATAGGATTTTTCTGTATGTCACATTTCTTTCACTAAAATTGCTATAACTCTCCATTCATCCATAATAATGTTTATTCTTATTGAGTTCTCATAACAATTAAAATGTACCTTTGACATTCCATATTAATAGGCCAGAGTTGTCTACAAAACAGTCTTTACCCAAAATGTCCTTTTCCAGGGAAGAAACCTGGTAATGCAGAGGATAGGGAAGGGGTGTAGCCTAATCTCTGTAGTCATGCAAACATAGTTCTCTGCCTTGAATACCTGACCCTAAACAAGCATACAACTGCAGAGTAGAAAGAAATGCCTTGCCCTCCACACATGCTCTGCGTGTAGATAGATGGCCTTAGATAATACATATGCAGATATTTTTATAGAACTCCCTCCCTTACCTATAGCATAATTCTCAGACACAAAAGTAAAAGAAAAGGACAAAATGGAAATTAAAAGAAACTGCATATTTTACTTGAGAAAACCATGCTGGTCAGTTTGCATGGATCAACAGCTCAGGAGCAATTGCTTAATTTAAAAAGATGAGTGGCTGCTCACCTGTGGCTGCGATTCCACCAGCCTGTCCTGATATCTCTGAACTGACTCTTGAAGTTGCTTTTCTTTCTCATCTTTTGATGATGATCTTCTGTTCATAGTGCCCAGTGGGATAGAAGGCAGGTGCTCCATCTGGTTGCAGCTTCACAATCAACAAGTAACAGATTAGCGTCTTGAGGCAGTGGGAAGGTATTTGCTGACCAGAAAAACAATTTACTTCTCTAAAGTGTTATAGTTTCTGCTATACACCCACAATTTGACTATAAAACAGGATTATACTACATCATAACAGTATGTAATCTTAAATGTCCAGTTGGCATGGGAAAGAACTACATAGAAAATGTAGAGACACATGTATTGACAAGGGTGTGAGAATGTGAATTATTTTGTTAATGGTCCACTTATTCTACATTATCATAAAAGAAAGTCTTTACAAACAATTTGTTTTGGATCATCTCAATCCTGACAAACATTTCCCCACCAAACCCCCAAATTTGGTGTAGAAATCTATGATATTACAAACAATTCTTCCTCTGAGGGACATGGACTTCTAGTTTGGAATTACTGAGAGAGCAACGGCGACCCTGCCACGTAGTGTTCAGGAACAGCTTTGGGGTTATGAAGGCTTGCACATAGCTTGACAGATAACTCTTAGTGGCCTTGACTGGTCCATCTTTCCCAGATGAAATGCTATCCTCAGTGGTCTAGTACTTTGTAATCATCCTGGCTCCCAGCCTTGCGTACTCTACAACCATGAACAATTCTCATCATAGTTATAAAAAATAAGTAAGCCTTTATTTTGGAAGGCTTGAGGCCATTTTGCTTTAAATTTTTTTTAAATGTTATAGTTATGTAATTGGAAGCTGAGTCAGAGAAATTGCTTTTTTTTTAAGTGAAATAGTTTGTTTAGTTTGTGTTAGTATCAAGACTTGATGCAGAAAAAGAACTGAACTATCTCTGAGTATAGCTCTGAGTCCAGGCCTGGCTGAGTATACAGTAGAATTATGAAATGCAGATGTCAATTGTTTGGGTCTCTTCTAGGTTAAGAAGTTTTCTGTTATTGACATGTGGAAGGAGGGGAGAGCTGCATCCTGTCACTGAAGGAGGAGGTGGAAAGAGTCAGAAAATGTACAGGTTTTGGGCTCAGATAGGGAGGGCCTCTCCACACTGCAAACAGGGAAGGAAATATAACGCAGAAGGAAACCACCCGCTCTGTTTTTCAGCACTGTGAGCATGTATTTTTCTTGACCCCTACCAGCAGAGACAGTGAGAAACTACCACCAAATTCAAGTACTGCTGTGAAAAATCACTTCATCCTGCCTTCATGTGGTGTTTGCTGTTATTGTTATTTTCAAAGAAAGGTGTTGCGTAAACAAATTCAAAGGATGACTACACAAGGATTTATGTACAGCCACCAACTACACGAATTTGAAGGCGTTTATGAAGCAATACTTACAGAGCACTGTTTCATTTGAGAAAAGAACCTCACAGCCATATTAAGTTTTTATTCAGAGCAAAGAAATGAAGTACTTTATTAAAATGAAGCACGTTCAGTTGTCTACCTTCAACGATTTTTGGACACAAATTTTAATATGCAGTACAACCTCTACATATTTTGCATCCTTTCCAAAATTGAAATGGTTTTGCTTCAGCCAAATACCAGGCATCATTTTTACCTCGCTGGTGAGCCCTGCATTCAATACAGATGAATGCATATCATAAATATAATGGGAGAGTGCTGGTAGCTAGTTCTCAGAGACTGTGACACAAATGTAGTTTCCCTCTGTGCTTGAACCAGAAAACAAACGAGACTTCAGCAGCCTCAATAGAACTGGCTCTATTTTAGTTTGTCCAGGCTGCTGGCCCTGAACACTACCATGGGGAGATGGTTTTAATCATTAAATGCATGTAAAGTGGAACTGAGTTTCATAGGATGTCATAGGATGTTTTGTGTCAGACTCTCTGCTTCAAGTTCAGCTCAAAGAGGGAATCCCCAGCAGGTCACTAAAGCCTTCTGACTATCTGTGCTTTCTCCTCTTAGAGATCGAATGAGTTCACAGGACTTTTGTAAAGATGCAAGCTCACCCTTCCATCTTTACAAAATTGGTGTTTCTGTCTCAAGTTCTGTTTACGTAGACCATTGTTCATTTGAATGCCTCCCACTAGCACTGACTTTGGTGGCAATGAGGAAGCAACTTTGGACAAGTGTAGTCTCTGTAAGTATAGACAATACCTTGTCTAATCTCACGACTTTGCTCTTGTACTCACAGAACATGCCCTAATACACAACCACATTATCTTTGTTTTTATGAGTTTATTTTCTATGATTCTTTCTAAACTTAACAGTGCATAGGTCTCCTGGTAAAGTTCAATGAAAGCGAGTCCAGCCTGCCATGTTGAATCAGAGGACTAAGTAAGGTCACAGGACTGATTCCCAGTCTTCCCCCAGGAGTCATCATATCCATACAACAGACTGTGAGTTCTGCGCCTGCTCCCAATTAGCTGCTCTTACATCTTGCTAAGCCTCCTGCTGCCACTTTATGCATATTTTATTATAATCTTTTCAGTGAGGATGAAATACAGATTGTCAGTATTATGTCATTATGTTTAAAGGTTCTGGGACTTTGGGGAACTAGAAATAGAAGCACTTTCTGGTATTTATATTCTTAAAATCCATCAATTTTCTGTCAACACAACTAAATTTGTCTTGCTGCCCCTTGCAAGTGGAATTATCTGGATGCGTACAAAGGACAAAGTTAATGTGGTCTTGAAGACGATTCTTCAATGCTCTGTGAGGCATCACTAGTTGCTAAGGGAAGAGGGCAAGAGCATCCTAGTTCAGGGTCACTGGGCAACTGGAAGTAAAGAAAGCTGTGAAAGACGATTCCCGGGCCTGTATGATTTGTTTTCAGAGCTGGATAACAATACTTGAAGAAGAGTTATTACCCTCTGGTTCATATTAATAAAGGTGATCCATTTCCTCTTCAGCTCTAAGGACACAGAGGAGATTGTACAGAGAAAGGAGTGCTTGGGTGGGGTGAGGGTGCTTCTATTAAACAGGAATACTCACTCCTTTCCCAAGAGAAAGGATATTAGTCTAAAAGGGCTTGTAAGAACCCTGACAGTCATCAATATTTAATCAGCCCTTTTTCCTGTTTAGTCCAAACTTCTCCCTCCAGCATACATAACAATGAAATCAATATATGACTTAAATTTAAAAAAAAAAAAGCACAAACTCTAACAGCTTAGTGCTCCTGGATGGACCCTCTCAGGAACACTCCTGTGAGATCAAGTTGTTTGTCTTGTGAGCAGGAACGAGAAGGCACAGCTCAGGAGGCCAAGGCTTCCTGTGAGGTTGAAGCCGCACATACATTAGGACCTGTGCTTTGTGATAGCAGATCTGTTTTAATCAATGAAAAAATTATACTAATAAGCAATATTCTCATAGATAGTGAGGAGTTTACAAAGACTTTAATGAGAAATAGGCCCCTAACGTAAAAATCTCTCTACAACTGACACTTTCAAGGTCTCTAAGGTAGGTATACCTCAGGAACTTGACATTGATAGAGAATTTTTAGAAAATTAATCAAAATTACCTGTTTTCCAGGTTGTTGACATTATTGGTGCAAATCCATACATCAGGAAATCCTTTTTCCTGGTAATTGGAAGAGGAAGGCAGGACTCTCCACTTGAGACAAACATCTGACCATCAAGACAAAGACACAAAAGAAATGAATCCATTTACAACAAAGTGTCAGTTCAGACATACCCGAAGCAGTGACCAGTTCAGCACATACCCCATGCCTGCTGGCACGTCTAGTCCAGCCTTCCAGGAGTTATGTGCAAAGCTCCTAGAAATGTGCAATCATCGTGACTGCGCCAGCTCCCTCCAGGTTGGTTGCCATTACTTGTGAGAAAGGAACCTTGCTAGAGAACCCTCGCCCTCTTGACTCCCATGGATTCCAGCCCATTCCCATCCATTCCACTTTCCATGCCGATCCACAGAACTGACAGAAAAAGAGAAAGCCAAGAACTCTAAGTCATTCACCCACTGCCCTCCTCTGCCCTTCTTCCCCTTGATCTTCCTCTGCAGCCTGCTCTGATTTCCTTGCGCTCCCCTTTACAATTCCTCCTTGCCTTTCGGCCCAACGCACACAGCTATCTTTAGGCTAAACCTAAATGTAATCCTGGATTCCCTCTCGACACAGAGGTAAACAGTTCCTGCCCTCCTGAGGCAGAAACAGTTTGCACAGCCGATAAGCTCCTGAACCACTTCCTACAGCCTGTGGATCTTGAGAGAATGACTTAATTTCTGTGTCAGAACAATCATCTGTTAAAAAAAAAAAAAGATATTTCTTTTTTGTTGCTTGTTTGGTTTTTTTGTCTTTGTTTTTTTCTTTTTTGTTTTTTGTTTGTTTATTGGATGTTTTATTTATTTACATTTCAAATGTTATCCCCTTCCCCCTTGATAAGCCCTTAGAATAGTGATCGAGAGAGTAATCACGGGACTTTATTTATTGCTTTGCTTATCCTTTGACTATCTGTGTTTATTGTCTTGCTTGTTCCTTGACTATTTACATCTATTGTATTGCTAGTTCCTCATCCTAGAACTGACCTTAATACTTCCATATAATTAAACAATGATATTTCTACTAATATTTATAGAAAGAGGAGCTGAGGAAAAAATGGTTGTGCAGTATTGATGATGATAAAAATCAACACCACTAAACACTTTCTTGATCACTTAAGGTTCATACTTATTAGATCACATGTTCACAACCTTATGACATAAGTGCTAACGGTTATAAGCACCCGTCTCATTTTCTAAATAGGTGATTAATCCTCAGAGATATCCAATGACTGCCGGGATCCCATATGATCTTTAGCCACCAGAATCAATGTTTACGTGGCAGGCATCAAATATACACAGTAACTATTGGGCATTATCATTGTCACCTGGCAGACTCTCACATACTGTCATCCATGGCCTCATTCATACTTTCTGAACATGTCATGTTCCATTTATTAAATCTCACTGCCACATATCACTTCATGCATTTCCATCTCTCCTTTGGGTCTTCTATTACAACAAGCTCTACCAGCAGTGGTCTGACCTTCCCTCATCAATTCAGCGATTCTAGTCCATTATCATCATGGCAGGAAGCATAGCAGTATGCAGGAAGATATGGTACTGGAAGAGCCAAGAGTTCTACATCTTGATCTGAGGACAACCAGGAGGAAACTCTCTTCTGCAAGCAGCCAGGAGGAGGGTTATCCATCCACACTGGGCAGAGGTTGAGCATAGGACCTCAAAGCCCACCCCCATAGTGACTCAATTCCTCCAAGAAGGCCACACCAATGTAACAAGACCACACCTCCTAATAATGCCCCTTGCCATTGGCCAGGCATATTCAAACCACCAGAGAGGAAATTCTCAGTATTGGGAAATTCTCAGTAGAAGGATGATTTGGCCCTGCATCAAATCATCCTTCATGGAGTTGCCTTACTGGGAGTTACATCTGACTCATTAATTCCCTCTGGAATGCTTGAGGAGGCGCTCTTCTGCTACTTGTCTCTCTTATCTACTGGATTGTGGGTGATATAAAGCATATTGTCCTTAACTCAAAGCCCTTTGGAGAGTAGCTTGAAGACGTATCAAGTGCTTGGTGATTTCATGTTGTTGCCCTTCTACTGAGAATTTCCCAGTACCTCTGTGGTGGTTTAAATATGCCTGGCCAATGGCAAGTGGCATTATTAGGAGGTGTGATCTTGTAGTGATGTAGTCTTGTTGGAGAAATTGAGTCACTTTGGGGCTGGGCTTTGAAGTCCTATGCTCAAGCTCTGTCCAGTGTGGATGGATAACCCTCCTCCTGGCTGCCTGTGAAAGAGTCTCCTCCTGGTTGTCCTCAGATCAAGATGTAGAACTCTTGGCTCTTCCAGCACCATGTCTTCCTGCATACTTCCATGCTTCCTACCATGATAATAATGGACTAAAACTCTGAATTTAAGCCAGTCCCAATTAAATGGCTTCTATTGTAAGTATTGCTTTGGTCATGGTGTCTCTTCACAACAATGAAACCCTAACTAAGACAGCCTCCCATTGTTTATCAAAAAACCTTGCCATGGAATTCAAGACACATAAAGGCATTTACCCAAGAAAATACTTCTATATTTTCTCATTGACTCATCCCCCCACTTATTTTGTTATTAAGATTACAAAGTTCCTATTAGCCTGACATACAATGTTATATATTAAAAGTCGAAAGGTGTTACATATTAAAGGTAGGAAAGTGGTTGTTTCCTAGTGCTGTATCACAAGCATTTCAAAGGTGCATGCATATCTGGTGTCAACCATCTTTCCCTGTGCCTTATCCCTGTTCTAAAACCCAATCATAGCAACTATCTCCTATGCTGTGTATGTCATGAAATCTTGCCTTCATTTTCACACCCCACTCTTCTTCACCACATGCTCAAAAACTCTTTGCCTCAATTCCTTCACATACCCAGCTTCCTCTCTATTGTACTTATTTTAAATTCTTGCCTAGATAGTAACTCCTTAGAAGCAAACACCAATTTTTATCCTGTGTCATCTCCTTAGTCCCATGACTTGAACATTTAGAAAAATCAAGAGTATTTGTTCGTTTGGCACTCAGCACTCACCGCATTGTAAGATGAATGGGATACCCATAGCTTGTCTTCTTCGCCATTGGAGAGACTCTAAAGAGCTGTCAGTGTCTTTGCTATGCTGGTATTTGAATTCGTCCCAAAACAGTGTTAGGTTTCTATTACCTGAAGGGGAATGAAACAGTAAAGACAAAATAAGTAAATTAACAAAGTCAAGGTGATTAACAAAAAAAAAAGTTTACGTGTAAGTAAAAACACAATATAATTTCAACTTTTTAGAAGCCAAAACATAAGTAAGAAATTGATGTATTGTTATCTCTGTTTGGTATTTATAGGCAGAATATGTTTGCTGATTTATATGCTCTTGCATTTTCAGATTACACACAGTAATGAGTACTATCTTTTCAATGAAACTGAAGACAACAGCAGTTATAAAAAGTTACACTTTTATTGTTGCAATAAAACACAGTGACATTTAAAGTATTATTCTTAAATATTCCCAGGAAGAACTATGCTAATTAATGTGTATAGGCCATTTTTAAAATTATTGCCACAAATATTCATTATTCCTATCACACAGACAGACTATTTTTGGGGCCCATATATCATCTCTGGTTCTGGTTTCTCCTTGGGCTGTGTTTTATGTTCCACTTTAACCCCAAGTTCTATAACCTTCTTTGCTTGGAAACAGCACTCATCTCAGAAGAACATTAGAACTTCTTTAAGAAGCTGTACTCTTATCCTTTGATCTAGAAATTACACAGCTGTGAACACATTACAGTATTATTAGAATAGCAAAAATTTGGAAATAACATAAAAGCTTATTGATGACTGATAAAGGCTCTACAAAACACACCTTTTACTTTTAAAATATACAAGGTAACACCAGAGTATAATGTTTTTGTAACTCATGTAATATCAGGTTGAAAATACTTTACCAGAAGTATGAAAAAAGAATATTTTACTTTTAAACATTTTAAAGATTTCTTTTCTATGTGTATGAGTGCTTTATTTACACATATGCTTGTGTACCATGTGTGCCTAGTGCCCACAGAGACCAAAAAAGATGTTTAATCTCCTGGAACCAGAATTACAGGTAGCATAAAATCCTATGTGGGTCCTGGGAGTAAAACCTCAGTCTTCTGCAGGAACACAGCCATTGATGCATGTCTCCAACCTCCAAATAAGGTTTTAATAGTAAATGTCTTTAGAGAAGAAAAAGGTAATGAAGAAAACTAAGGAAGATACTTTTACTTTTTGTGAACACTTTTTAATATTTATAGGTGCATGCAGGTACTATTTTTAAAAGAGTCTTTTCATAAAACATAAGAGCCATGTCTTCCTATTTCACTTAATAAGGCAATCACAAACTGCCTGGCCATCTGGCTATGGAACTTCTGAAATACATCCATAGAGAGTACTATTACCACTGTTCATATTTCCAAAAGTGTATCCTGAAGTATAAACCCTAGAGATACAGGAAACAAGGTGGTTCTTCACATGTGTAATTTTAAAACAAGCAGACCAAAAGGTCAGTCTCTGAAACAGATTTTCTCCATGAGCTATACACCTAAGAAGAAATCACAGATCCCTAAATTTCTGTCTTGATTCTTCACTAAATTTTTACTTACTCTTTTAACCAAATCCTCCTTAGGAATGGGCCTGGTGAGCTGTCCATTCAGACTCAGTTTCTGCATTTTGCTTATCATTTGGCCTTGAAATTTTCATCTAGCTGAGGCTGACTGAGGTGGTTTGAATGAAAATGGCTCCTATAGGTTCATGTATTTGAATGCTTGGTCATCAGTGGATGGCAATATTTGTGATGGATTAGGAGGAGTGGCAAGATTGGAAGAAGGATGTCTCTAGAGGTCGGTTTTGAGGTTTCAAAATCTCAAGTCAGGCCCAGTCAGTCTCTGTCTCTGCCTCTTATCCTTCTGCTCCCCACCCCTTACTCCCTGTTCCTTGCAGATCTGGATGTAGAATTCTCAGCTTCTTCTACAGCATCATGTCTGACTGTATGCCACCATGCTTCCCACCATGATGATAATATACTACACCTCTGAAAATGTAAGCAAGCCCCTAATTAAATGCTTTCTTTTATAAAAGTTGCCTTGGTCATAGTGTCTCTTCAGCAATAGAACATTGACCAATACAATGACTATGAACTTCGGATCTCACTGTCTCTATTTCTTAGCAAATGACTTGGTTTATGTGGTTGCTGTGGGTGCATCAAACTCATCAAAGCCAGGTGATGCAAGACACTACTACAAACTTAGTACTCTATAACAAGCACTGTACCAACTGAGCTCTATTCCCCACAGCCATGCTAGTTGATCATGGTCCACCTCACCATCCACTTCTCTAGATCCTGAAGGACCATTCCCTTGAATCTGAAGTGGCTCATGAGAGTTGCTTCTCTGATTTTCATATTAACTATTTTGTCTTTCCTACCCTGTGGATGTTCTATGGATTTCAAAGATATAGAATACATGCTGGCTGTGATACATATTATTTGCAAAATTTTGGGCAAACTGCTAAGGTTTCTTATCCATCAAGTGAATGTTGGGTAGACAATATGGTTTAGTAGGCAGAGGTGGTTGGTGCCAAGTCTGACAACATGAGTTTGATCTCTGGGGATGCACAAGGTAGAAGGAGAGAAGCACACCTTACTGTACGCCCTCTGACCTCTACATGTGTTCCCAGACATAAACAAAATAAACAAATATAAGAAAAATAATAAAAACTCAAGTGATAGCACATGTTGGCAAAGATGCAGAGCAAGAAGAATACTCCTCTATTGCAGGTGGGAGTGCAAACCTGTACAACTACTTTGGAAATCAATCTGATGTTTTCTCAGAAAACTGGGAATATCTCTACCTCAAGACACAGCTATACCACAGGGACAATTGATAAACTATGTTCATAGCAGCTTTATTCACAATATCCAGAAACTGGAAATAACCTAGAAGTCCCTCAACAGAAGAATGGACACAGAGAATTACATTTACACAATGGAATACTACTCAGGTATTAAAAACAAAAACATCATGAGTAATGCAGGCAAACAGATGAAACTTGAAAATATCAACCTGAGTGAGGTAACCCAGAGGCAGAAAGACATTCATGGTCATGGATGGAGCTGAAAACAATCATTCCAAGTGAAGTAATTCAGACTCAGAAAAATCAACATGCCACGTTCTTTCCCTCAAAACAAGACAAAAATAATAAGCTATATTATGAAAAGTGAATGATGACAGTAACTTGCCTTACAGGATCAATATAAAGATGAAATGTGAGATACATTAAAACAAAGAGTGAAAGAATTCTAGGGCAAGAGAGTCGTGATCTCAAACCTGTTTTACCATCTAGACAGAAGCGTCACTGGCCGAAACTGTTGAGTGTAACTACTTTGGAACCTGTCAGAGGACTACATAGTCAGTTCAGCTCCTAGCCAGTAGTCCCCACTCATCTACCTTAACCCTGTGACAGAAAGATGTGCTGGAGTCCCTGAAAAGCTGGTGGTCACATTGAGAACTCAGACTAAGCCAAAGGGTTTACCAATAACTGTTTTCCCAGTACCAGTGATCTCTGCTGTAACTGGTGCTCATGAGGATGAAGTAGGGCCACCGACATCACAGGTCTCCATCAATGCCATAAGCTCCTTCTCCATTGGCTACAGGAGATCTGAGGAACTGATCTCTTTCCTTCTAAACCTTTCATTTTTCTGTGATCTTACTTCTGGGAGCTATGTTTGGCAAGCTTGACAAAGGCAACAATCTGTACAAGAGAAATTTTAAGTGACCAGAAGGTAGTAGAAGATCAAAATATACCAGAGAAGACTTAAGTTTACATCTCAGGCTGATTCTCTGCCAAGAGACTTCCTTACAACAGTAAAACCCAAAATAAAACACAAGAGGCGGCAAAGGTCAGACTCAATCTCCAGAGTTACAACACTATAAGATTCTAACACGTTGTTTTCAAGAACAATATCCTAAGGCATACAAAGCAAAAGGAAAAGTAAGCCAACAGGAGCTTTCCTTGGCAAACATCTACAAAAACATCAGAGAAAACTCTAAAAGAGGGGAAAAAATTAAAAAAAAAAAAGATGTAAAACCAAAAGTACCAAAGAAACATGAATACTAGTAAGAGGCAGAAATTCTTGAGCATAGCCATCCATTAATCCAAATGGATACTTTCCCAAAGTATTCAGATTCCAGCAGGAACAAGAGCAAGCCAGTGAAGTTGAAGGTGCATAATGGAAATTATATGTATGAAGAGCAGAGAGGAAAATGACCACAAGAAAATGAACCAAGCCCACGAGGCCAGAATAACCCCAACAAGTGGACCAACATACATGCTGTCACAGGTTGAGAAAGGGAGTTAGGAAGATGGCTCAGCTGGTATGGTGCTGCAAGTATGGGAATCTGAGTTCAAATACACCACATGCACTTACAAAGCTGAACGTGGAAGTGGATGTCTGTGATCAGCACTGAGAAGGCAGACACAAGAAGATCCCTGGGTTCACTGACTGGCAGGCTAGCCCAGTCAGTGAGCTCTATGTTCAGTGAGAGACTTCATTATAAAAGCTAAGGTCATTTAAATAAATAATGACTGAATTTTCCCCATATTTGATTAAAGGCATTAATAAAAAATAGCATATCCAAGAACCTTAAGAACTTCTAAGTAGGGCAAACTCAAACATATAACAATACTCATCATAATCAAGCTGTTAAAAGACAAAGACAGGTGTGTGCATGCATGTTGGTGCACATGTGTATACATATATATTTACACATAAGTATATAATTACTGAAAATAGATTTGTTTTCATAGAATATAGTCTGATGATAGTTTTTCTCTCCTAATGCCTCTCAGGTCCACCCTACCTCCCCAGCTTCCTAACTCCAAGTCCTTTCTTTCTCTCTTTAGAAAATAAACACACAAACAAAATAAATGAAACAAAATTTTAAAAAAGAAAAAGCACAATAAACACACACACATAGCAACATTACGGAAGGAAAGCAGCTATATATTCAAATGAGAATGTTCTAATTTTAGTGTAGTAAGTATGATACATACAAAGAAAATGGCTAATGAATATATGTAACAGAAAAAGAGACATGAAGTGGAAAAGGGGGATGTCTACCTATAATCCCAGGACTCTAAAGTTGGAGGTGACATCCCAAGTCTGAGGCCAACCTGGGCTGCATAATGAGACTTTGTCTGAAAAACAGAAAATAGATGAGAAAGGAATTTAAGTGCTTCATTACAATAATTAGGCAGACACAATGGAAGAAAGTAAACCAAGAAACACGAGGCAAATTAAAAGCTGTAAGGCATCCAGAAAACAATCAGCAGAATGACCGAAGCCCCTCTTTATCGGGGGTTACTTTAGTGTAAAATAGAATGTAGTCTCCATTCAAAAGACACAGGTTAGAATGAATTAAAAATGTGATTTGTATATGTGCTTTCCAGATGCAAATTAGTTGCAAACAAGACAAAGAAGAAAGGTATCTCTTTTGATACTAAGATGGAAAGTGGTTACAAATAAAAGTATAAGAAGGAATATTTCTTGCAAACAAACAACCACAATAGAGTGAGCATGATTATGCAAACATTAAATGAAATAGATTTCAAACCAAAACTGGTCATAAGAGACAATGAAGAATCTTAAATATTAATAAAAGGTTCAAAAGAGCAAGAAGATAAAACAATTGCAAGCAGATACGCCTAACAATAAGCTAAAGAAAAACAGGAAGCCAACCAGCAACATTCAAATAAAAACAACTTTACAAAAGAGACTGAATACTTCATTCTCAACACGGTTTTTATGCTATTTATGTGATTCAGTTTTAGAAAGAAATAAGTATATAGAAAATTATTCATTTCCTCTGTGTTTTCCAATTTGTTGGCATATTGTTGTTCATAATAGTCTCTAATGATGCTTTGTGTTTTATATCACTGGTTGTAATGCTTCGTTAATTCCTTCTCTTCTTGGGGTCTTCTTCATTTTTTCTTCTTCTAACTAAAGTCTTGCCTGTATATCATTTATCAATCCATCCCTTTTAAAAAGCAGGTAGAAAATGAGTTAAAGAAAAGAACAATATACGTTATAATGAATTAACCAGATCTTAAAATTAAGTGTAGAGTAGTATGGAGCCACGTTCATGCTGTCATTGTGGCAAGCAGTAAAAATCAGTTGCCATGATCTCTTTGTTGGCGCTAATGTAACATATTTAAATAGAAACACTAGGCAAGAGAAATTGCAAGGGAGGTAAACTTCAGTACTAAAAATATCCTCAGTAAAAACCAATTACAAGAAGAATCTGTCCTGTCTTCCTGTGTGAGTTCAGAGCGGAGGTCATTGAGCATACACCTAGAGGGTAGCACTCTAAACCAGAAGCCTCCAGGTGAACGTCATCTCACCACACCTTGTCAGTGGACTTTCCAGTGCTAACACTGCTGGGAAACAACTTTCTCTTGCTGTAGCCAGCTATGGTATAGTTTTATGGCAGCCATAGCAAATGGATGTGCAATTCCCTCTAACTCCAGACTTCAAGCTGCCCTTGGTTCCCTCAACTGCCAAAAAGCTCAGACATCACAGTGTATTCTCTGCCTTTCCTTGCCTCTACAATCAGCTTTCTCAGATGCACCCCAGGAATATGGTTTAAATAATATGGCTTAGAGCTGGGACCTCACACCTATAATTCTAGCACTTAGCATGCTGAGGCTTTCTATATATTTGAGGACAGCCTAGATCACACAGAGAGTTTCAGGGCAGGCTAGATTAAAGTCTGTGACTTTATCTCAAAAATAAACAAACAAAATGAACAAATCCATAAATAATATCAATAATTAAATAATTAAAAAATAAATACAGGAGGACTAAAGTTCAGTGGTAAAACACTTTTAGCGTTAACAGTGCCCTGGGTGAATCTCCAATACCTAATGATGATGTGGATGATGACGATTATGATGACGATGATTCAACAAACTCCTTTTCTGCGACCTTTCTAATGACTTCCCTCAGTACCAAGAATAGAAACTATTTAATAGGAACTTTTAGAGTTTCTTTTATTTTCCACTTTGGTTCTCAGCTCATCCCATTCCTCTTCCCTGACCTACTACACTACACTTAAGAAATTTTCTGAATCCTAAACACAATCAGTCTTCCCAAATTCAGAAAGAAATAAAAAGGTGGGTAGCACTCAGTATTTTCTCTGACCTTAATAAAATGGAATTAGTTATCATTTTAAAAAATAAAACAAGCAAACCCCTCACTGAGTCAGGCATGGCAGTGTGACTGGTAGTCCCAGAGCTCAGAAGTCTGAGGGAGATCTCTGAGCCTAAAAGTCTGAAAACAGCCTGGGCCAAAGTCTGGGATTTTTCCATAAATTAGAAGGAGAGCTGGGAAGGGTGTATGTGAGCATTAAGAGAAATGGGAAGGGAAACCGATGTAATTATAATCTCAAAAATAAAATAGAGAGTATGTGTTTTCACTCTCACATGGAAAAATATGAAAAGGTAAAAGAAAAAGGAAAGAAAAGAAGAGTAAAAGAAACAGAAAGAAAGAACCGAAAAATCCAAATATTTGTGGAAAATAAGTAGTATACTATTAAGCACTTTGCTAGGTTGGATTCTGTTGCTATGAGCAAACATTGATCAAATGCAACTGGGAGAGGAACAGATTTCTTTGGCTTCCACATCTGTGTCATAGTTTATCAATGAAGGGAAATCAAGGCAGGAACTCCAGCAGGAACTGAAGAGCCACAGAGGAATGCTGCTTATTAGCTTGCTCATCATGACTTGCTCAATTTGTTCAATCCAGAACCACCTGTCCAGGCATGCCTCACAGTCACTGGACACCTGCCACTCATATCAATGATTAATCAAGAAACTGCTTCGCACACTTGCCCATAGGCCACTCTAACGGAGGCAATTGCTCAAGCGAGATTCCTCCTCCAAAACATCTGCAACTTGTATGAAGTCAACAAAAAAAGAACTTAACAGAATTGCCCAATGAATCCAAGAAAAAAAAATCATAACAGAAATTAGAAAATAATTATCAACAAATGAAAACAAAAAAACAAACAATAAAACCCACAATAAAACAAAATGTGTGGGAGACAACAGAATCAATGTTATGGTGGAAATTACAACTACAAGTGCTCATAAAAAAAGTATCTCAATCAAAAACCTAACTTTACAATTTAAAGAAAGGATTGACCAAACCTGAAGCTGGCAGAAAGTAAATAAAGGTCAAATACAAGATGAACAAAATAAATAATAAATCAATAAACATCAATAAAATAACAATTTAGTTCTCAAAAAAAATCAAGTGACTGACAAACAGATGGACTGAGAAGCAAGAGCTAAGAGATTCAAGTCATTAATGAAGGAAGGGAGGGACGTGACTACCCATTCTACACGGAGGAAGGATACTAACATGAGCAATGACATGGCAGTCAACTGGAAATGTACATGTAGTAGGCAAATTCCAAAAAAGATAAATCCTATCAAGATGAAACCAGGAGGAGGAAAACAGAAAGTCTAAACAGACTTATGACAAGCAAGGAATCTGAATCTGTAATCAAGAGCACAACCTGGGTCAGGTGCTTGTTTTTCCATTTTTTTTTTTCTATTGCTGTGATAAAGTACCCTGACCAATGTTAGGGAGAAAGGGTTTGTTTTAGCTCACAGTTTAAGGTATTATCTATCACAGCAGAGAAGACAAGGAAGCAGGGGCTTGAAACAGCCGCTCATACCACATGCAGGCTGAAGATTCTAGAGCAACGAATGCATGCTTTAGTGCAACATCCTGCTTCCTCCTGGGGTGTCTAGGTTCCTAAGCCCAGAAAATGCTCCCATGCACAACTGATAGATGTCTTTCCACATCAATTAAAGTAACCATAATAATGTCTCATAGGCATGCCCAGAGGCACATCTCCCATATGGTTCTAGATTCTCTCAAGTTGAAAATAAATATTGAGGGATGAAAAGATGGCTCAGTGGTTAAGAGCTCTGACTCTTCTTCCTGAGGTCCTGAACTCAATTCCCAGAAACCACATGGTGGCTGACAACCATCTGTAATGGGATCCATGCTCTCTTCTGGTGTATCTGAAGACAGCTACAGTGTTCTCATATATATATATATATATATATATATATATATATATATATAAAAAAAAAAATATATATAAATATTAAAATCTTTTTTTAAGGGGGAAAAAGAGAATAAACATTGACCATCAGACTCATTCAAAGAAAAACTAATATTAAAGTTTTTAAACTTTTCTTAAAACACACACACAGAAGAGGAAGAAACACTCATTTATAACTCATTCTGTAAGGGAGGCATTACATTCATAATTCCATTTAAAAAATCCTACAAAAAAAAGAACATCATAAGTCAACATTCTCTTGATATAGATGCAAAGATTCTCATTAAAATATGAGCAAACTGAATTCAACTCTGTGTGTGTGTGTGTGTGTGTGTGTGTGTTTTAAGAAAAGTTTTATTCCTAATTCAATGTGCAGTAAGTCAATGGGATGGCCCACAGTAAAATAACAAAAGGAATAAGAACTGCAAATCATTTTAAACAATGAAGCCATCTGTGAAAGATCCAGCATCCATTCAATAAGTAGAAAGTGGAGTTATATACTCAGAGAGGTTGAGGGAGAGAGGGGGAGAGAGAGAAGGAGGCAGGTAGGGAGATCAGAATGAGTTGAAGGCCAGCCTAATTAACACAATAAGTTCCAGTCCAGCCATGGCTACATAGTGAGACTATAATTTTTTTTCAGTGAAAGATGGCAAAGTGTTTAGGAGAAGGTGTGGAAAGGAGGAAACTTTGTACACTGTTGGTAGGGATGAATGTTTTTGTACAGACAACACAGAAAATAACAGAGGTGAACCAAAAAATGAAAAGAGAACTATGATATCTTAAAATATTGGGCTGGAGAGATGGCTCAGTGGTTAGGAGCACTGGAAGCTCTTCCAGAGGTCCTAAGTTCAAATCCCAGCAACCACATGGTGGGTCACAACCATCTATAAGGAGATCTGGTGCCCTCTTCTGGCCTGCAGGTATACATGCAGTAGGACATTCATATATTAAATTAATTAAATTTTTTTTTCAAAAAAAAAATAAACAAAACAGAGGAGCTGGAGAGATAGTTCAGTGGTTAAGAGCACTGGCTGCTCTTCCAGAGGTCAGGAGTTCAATTCTCAGCAACCACATGGTGGCTCACAACCTTCTGTAATTGAATCCAATGCTCTTTTCACATAAAATAAATAAATAAGTAAATAAGTAAAATATCACTTCAGACCATGTGTATATACAAAGGAAATGAATTCAGTATGTTCAACAGTCCATTCCCACATTCATTACATATCATTCACAAGATAGATATAACATAGAATCAATCTAAATGTTAGAGGAATGGTTTGAAACACATAGTAAATATATACATTTGGCATTGAAACGGAAGCAACTCCTGCCATTTGCAACAGTACCTATGCACACTGAGGGCATTAAGACAAAAAAATAAAAAAGCCCAGAAAGGTAGATATCCCATGGTCTCACTCGTAAGTAGATCTCTAAGGACTGAGTTCATGGGAATGAAGGGTAGAATAATGGTTGTAAGAGGCTTGGGGGAAGCTGAGGAAGATGTTCATCAAAGGACACAAAATTTCAATCATGAGGAACATGTTTAAGAGATCTACTACATGGGCTGGAGAGATGGCTCAGTGGTTAACAGCACTGACTGCTCTTCCAGAGGTCTTGGTTTCAATTCCCAGCAACCACATAGAAGCTCACAGCCATCTGTAAAGGGGTTTGATGTCCTCTTCTGGTGTGTCTGAAGACAGCTACAGTGTACTCATATACATTAAATAAATACTATTTTTTTAAAGAAAGATAAAAATGAGGTCTACTGCACACCACGGTGAATATCATTAACAGCAACAAATTTCAGAACTTCTAAGGGAAAGAATCTGTTCAAATGTCCATAGCAGCATCTTTCAAAAGAGATCAGATATGGAAGAAACCTGTGTCTATCAAAAGACATGAGAAATCAAAATATAGCTCATATATAATGTGGACTGATAGTCATAAAAAGGAAGGCTATTCTGGCAGATGCTTCCACATGCATGAAAACCTTGAGGTTATAACTAAGTTAAATAAATAAATCACAAAAGACAAATGCCTTTGATTTGGATACCGAGTCAAACCCACACAAAGACAGGAGATGGGGTGGTGGTGGTGGAAATGACTTAATGTTGCATGAATGCTGACTTTCAGTCTTTGAAGATCAAGAGAGCTCTGGAAACAGAAACAAACATATGGCAGTGACAGTCATGGAGAATTATATACTTAATGACATCAGCTTGTACGTAAAAATGGTAAAGATGTTAAATGTGGTTTTATACATGTAAAATATATAAAATGTAAAAAGGGGGAATATGAGAGACTTAAAGTCATACATGTTGCAGCTGTAGTGTATCTGTCATCCCCTTGTATGTCACTTTCCCATAACTACTATTCTCACAGGAAAGCTGTGCTTTAGAACTAACTCAGCATGGCTTTAGTATGGAGCCTAGCATTCAGCAGCAATGTTACTACTGTTACTCCTGACAAGACACTTTATTAACCTCTTTGAGATAAAATGAAGGTGAAATAAAGTCTCTGCCAGAAAACATTCACTAAGAGAGTTAATGCAATGCAGCTGACTTGTAAGATGATTAGCTATGCTTATCTCCACACAAACACTGTAAGACTGGGAAAAGCAGGAGGTTAGTAACCACACAGAGCACATGCTCCAGCCTGGGTGGTATTCTCCTCCCTGCTCTGGGATCACACCACCATTCACCATTGAACACCTCATATCTTTCACCTTCTGCCTCTGTTGTCCAGTAGATGATGAAATCTTAGAAGACACTGGCTGTGTACAGTATAATGGCATAGAGAGCTGAATGTTTTCTTTTTAAATATCTGCTTATTCAGATTATTGAATATATAATTATAGAACTGAAGTCCACCTTCCTTACCTGTTTTCTAAGGTGTTACATAATACTAAAGAACTACGGATTAAAGGCTAAATGGAAATTTCACTAGCCCAGACATCTGGAAGACCAGACCAAGTAAAACACACAGGAATGTACAAGACTGATGGTATCAGGATAGTGCAATGGCTCAGCAGGAAAGGAACTTGAGTTTGATTCCTGGGGCCCATGTTGTGAAGAGAATGGACTCCAGAAATTTGTCCCTGACCTTCATCTGTGTGCCATGGCTTGCCCTGGCCTATACAAACACAAGGATGAGATCAAGGCAAAGAAATCAAAGGAATATCTGCAGAGTTAGAAACAGCTCTCACTAACTCCTGATGCAAACTCAACTATTTCTATTACACAAAAGCCACAGAAACATGAACAACTTGCATCTGTGCCAGTCATGGCACCAGAACAAATCTGCTGTGGGCTGGATTCTGGAGATGAGAAACTGTGCTCATAAGCAAGAGGCCAGAAAGATAGCAGCGAGAGGAATCACATTTCAGCTTCATTTTCTTTAATGTCTTATACAGTCCACAGGGATGTATGTAGCTATTCCAACTGTGTTCTCTTCAAAATCCATGTATTCCATAATGATGGTGATGATTGACATTAAAAGGTGCATATATACTGACATTTTCAAACTGTTATACAGAAAGCAGGCTCAGAATCTGCACTCAAAAATTCTTGTCTAACCTAGTCTGGTAATAAAGAAAATGAGTAGTAATAATACTTCAATGTTTTACTTTTGGCCTTTACAAATAGAGTGGCACACAATAATGCATTTTTAAATACATAGATACTAACAGATACTAATGTTTGTGCAATTTAATTAAAGTGATGCATTTTCCCTTTTGCCAGTAACTCAGAGGCCCAAAGTGAAGTTTCAAAACTTAAAAAATAATTCATTTTTCAGAATACATTTATAGTGTTTCCAGCCATCAACTATGTAAGCCAATGATGCAGATAATCCACAATCAATTGACTATAACATTTTTATTACTTTAGCATCCCTAAACTCAACTTATTCAAAGCTTCCATTTACTTCTGTGAAGAGTAAAATGGCAAAAGCTCACAGCTAACACTCGGAATTGTAACAATACATAACTGGAGAATTTTGTTTAAAGATTCAATAAATTCATTATATTAACAGGATGATCTAGGATCAATGCACGTGGAATTAAAGTCTCACTTTCTAAAACAGAGATCTGTGAGAAAAACTCTGAACAGTAAATTTACTGTTGGGTATGTATAGAATATTTTATTCAGAACTATTCCAAATGACAGAACTGTAATGGTTACATTGTTGTAATTTTCAGTAGTCTTTTAAAACCTACAATAATTTGGGAAAGTATTTTTTCTTCTCCTGATAAATTGTCATCTCGAAGGTTTACTGCCTCTTTCTGCTAACTTAGGCCTAGTCTTGGAAACTTCTAGCCTCTGTACAATCTAATCTAAGCCTAGAATGTTTTCAGCCTCTGGGACTTACTGCTAAATAAGCTCACACCTTTCTGGGTCTTTTTGATCTCTTACTGGCTGGTTCAAACTCCTCTTGAAGCTGACTGACTCAATCTGGCTTCTTTTGGCTTCTCCTTAATTGTTCTCCTCTGCTTCTTACTAACTTTGGCAATGTTTTAATCTCTGGCTCCTTCTCATTCTCTGGCTTGCTCTGTGTCTAGCTTGTTCTGTCTCTACAACCTGTCTCTCTGCACAACTGTCCCAGTAAAACTTCCCCCTTCCGTACTCCTTCTGCCCTGCTTTCTATAACTGTCCTGGTAAAACTGCCTCTTTTTCTTGCCTCCCTACACTGCAACTTAAGTAGCTTCCGTTTCCTCTTTGTTCTCACGAGAGTTAGGCATATCTTATTCTGTAAAGTCTTCCTCTGATTGATCACTTTGTTTGCCACTCAATTAGACATCTGTTTCAAACATGGGTGCTTCCTTCTACAAGCTAATTTTACCTTCACTGTTTGGGATTAAAGGTATATGCTATCAGCATATCTGCTTTCCCGTCAAAGGGATTAAAGGTATGTACTAAGGCTGGATCACAACACAACTAGAAACAGGTTTTGTTCAGTAAATAACACAATCTTAGGGTTCACAGTGTGATCAAATATCCTGCAACAATTATTTATTGAAAAAAAAGTTGAAATCCCGTAATTTTAGTCCAGCTCAGTTAGATTTTGTCTATAAAAATAAAAGAAATAAGGAAGGGAGATAAGGAAACTAGATGTGTGTGATTGAAACATAGTATGCAAATGCATCACATCACCAGAATGAAACCCATTATTAGATATAGTTAATACATGGTAATGAAAACACCAAAAATAGGAGAAATACAGTTGCCTCCTGGACATCAGCTAAATAGAAAGCACAATGGCATACAGGACATCAGCTGATCAAAAACAGAAGAACACCAATGAAAACCAGCCCTCCTTTACCCAGTCCCTCCCTTACCAACAGCTAATAATCACTGCTCTACATTCAAATCAAGCCTCCAGATCTGCCACATATGAGAGAGAACATGCTCTTGTCTACATCTGACTCAATTACTTAAAACTGTCCTTCAGTTTCATTACTTTTCTGAAATGTACAAGGTTTCATTTTTCTCTGCGGCTGGATAATATTCAGATGTGCTTACTTACTGTGTTGTACAGTCCGCTCTTATCCACTGAAGGGCATCTAGGCTGCTCATCTTAGCTATTGTGAATGGTGCAGTGGACAGCACAAAGGGGTCTCTTTGTAAGTTGGTTTCATTTTCTTGGGGTGAGTACCCAGACACAAGATAGCAGGGTCATATGGTAGAACTATTTTTAATTTCTGAATGCTCTCGACAATGCTCTTTCTAATGGTTGAACTAATTCTTATCACCTCGGTCAATGATGATTCATTTCCTCTCCACACCCCACCAGCATTCATTAGTTTATTGTTTTAATAACAGCCATTCTAATAAGTGTGATGGCATTATTGCAGTGTTCAGTTACACTTCCCTCATGACTAACAGTATTACATTGAACTTTCTAATGTATTTATTGGTCACTTTATTTCTCCTTTTGAGAACCATTGGTCTATTTCATTTGGATCTTTTTGCTCTTCTTGCTGGGTTGAGAGGTTTTTGTATACACTGAACATTAATCCTTTGTTCTGGGAGTAGCTCACAAATGTTTTCTTTCATTCCATAGGTGCCCCTGTACTTTATTCCCATAGATATGTTAGTAGATCTAATTCTAATCATATAATGTTGGCTCACCTGTGCTTTGAAGCCAATGTCAAAAAGTTATTGTCTACACCGATGCCTTCAAGTTTTCCTTGTGTAATTTCATAGTTTCAGGTCTGGATTTCAGGTCTTTGATTCACTTTAAGTTGATTTGTATACAGGATCAGAGATCAAGGTCCTATTTGATATATACGGACATCCAATTCTCAGCCTCATTTTCAGTAAAACCTTTGAATGATTTTACATCTACCTTCTTGAACTGCATGCATGTATTTGAAATCTGCACCTCCTCCATGTGCTGTGTCTAAGGCCAGCCACTCAATGACTACTCTCCTTGCAGATGCCTAGGCATCTTGGCCCCAGTTGGAATCCATGCCATTCTGTTTAAGGAAGATAGAAATAAAAGAGCTAGATACTTCATTAGGACAAACCTTCAAAAGAAATGGAGGACAAAGTATGTTTCTTCTAATTTATCCTCTCCTTAGGAAGAAACTAATTTCCCCTTCTTTTAGAGGATTTAATTTTACTTATCATTGTTACCACTTTCTTTGGATACATTTATTTCCCTGTCTCTAAAATATGAAAATCAAAACTATACATACCTAAGCTATGCATGATGGCACAGACCTATAAATCTTAGCACTCAAATAACCAAAGCAAGAATATTTTGACTTTAAGACCACCCTGGGCTATACAAGCCCCGCTTCAAAACAGCAGCCACAGAAGCAACAATAACAACAAGCTAAACTCCTAAATATAATAATTATATGTCACTTCTCAGTGCTTTGATAAAATACGATGATCCAACGTGGCTTACAGAAGAAAGAATTTATTTTGGCTTATGAATCCAGAGCATCCATAATGGTAACAGGAGCAAGGAGCTAAGACATCATACCTTAACCACACCAAGGAAGCAGGGAGGAGGACTGGAAGTAAGGTGAGGCTAAAAGCTCTCAAAGCCCACCTCTACTGATGTATTTCCTCTAGTAAAGGTGAAACACTTAAAGGTACCCTAACCTGTCCCAAATAGGTACCAACTGGGCACCACGTTTTCAAATATTGGAACCAATAAGGACATTTTTCATGACAATAGCCACAGTGATCTAAAGCATCTTAGCATCTTGTCTAATAGGTCTTGTCATGGGTCTTGTCGACTGCACTTGTCTCTCTTCTCCCTAGTCAGGTTATTTTTCTAGCAGGACTCTCTTAACATTAATTAGTCAGACATACAGAAAAATCTGATGAGTGATTTGATATTCTTAAAAGGTCCCCTCAATTAGAAAAAAATAACATCTTTAGTTAAGTATTCCATACTGCTCTCCCTGTATAAGCTAGGCTGGTATTAGACTTGAGGGCCACGGTGGGGACCACTGGTATAGAACATGATGTAGTGTGCCATAGTAGATAGTGTAAAGGTCATGTCCATGAAATGGATGAAAGAACAGTTGATATCTCACACAGATACCATGGCACCCCTGACAACTTTTTAGCCTTGTTTTGTAGCAAAGGCAGCAGAAAGTTATTCATGCAACATGACTAAAAAGCATAAAGAGTATAATTTTGGTGCCAACAGTCCTTGTGATGAACATTAGATCTGTAATGGTTTTAAGTCCAAAGTCCTTAGCTAAAACTTGATCTCCATTAAGGTGAACATGAATCAGCAGACTGATTAACAGTTTTGAGGTCTTCATCCAGGCATGACAGTGAAAAAAATTAGCCTTAACAATCAAACCACATTAAATTCTAGGCAAAACAAGGACCTGGCATCTTAGTGCTTTATTTTCAAAAAGGCAATATCCTTAGAAATAGTTTATGAGAACCTTCATTGAAGAAATACAATTTTTAAAAAGTAAAACCAACTCATTTGGCATAATATAAATCGAGTTGATGATAATTCTAATCATTAAAAAAGCTGTACAGTGGCTGAGAGCTAACAATCTGAGTTTGTTGCTTCCTTGTTTGGTCAGCTGCTGAGGTTTTTTGTTTTTTGCAGAAGCCATTCTGGTGAACTTCTGAACTCTTCAGTTATTCACTGGAAGCTGAAGTGATATAAGAATTCTAAAGAGTATGCATTCCTGTTAGCCATTCAGGCAGAATGTCTCATCTTAGTATTTTAATTATCTCCAACTACTCTCTCTTGTGTTTTCATTCCCAACAAATTTTAGCAGGAGCAAATTCTGTTGCTTCTCTGTCAAATGATGAAATTACCAACTAATGGGTATCTAACGGAAAGTTATTTCTTTATTGGCTTTAAAAAGACTTGTATGCAATATATTTTTGTTCACATTCTTCCCCCCTTGACCAAATCCTCCCAGATCCCCTACTCCGTGCCACTCACCTAACTTCATGTTAATTTCTTTTGTCTCTATCTCAAAGCAAACAAACAGCAAACGTCAAACAAAAAGCACACAAAAGACATAGAGTCTACTGTGTGTTGCTAGCTACTTTTGAGCACAGGGCTTGCCCTGGAGTGTGACTCACTCCATTGGAGAAAACTGATCTTCCTTTTCCCTGCAAGTGTCAATTGCAAATAGGTTCTTGCTAGGGTGGGATCTTATGTCCACTGTCCGTTCTTGCTGGAATTTTGTCTGCTTTGAACCTGTGCAGGTCTTGTGAATGTTGACAGTTTCTGCCAGTTTGTATGTGCATCAATCCTGTTCAGCCTAGATGCTGTTTCCTTGGACTTATTCAACACCTCTGGCTCTTACAACCTTTTTGTTTCCTCTTCTGCATAGTTCCATGAGTCACAAGAGGAGGGGTTTGATGAAGACATTCTGTATAGAGCTGGATGTTCCACGGTCTCTCACTGTCTGCACCTTGTCTGGTTGTGGGTTTCTATATTAACCATCATCTATGGCAAACAGACGCTTCTTTGATGAGGGTTGAGCAAGACACTGATCTATGGTTATAGTAATACGTCATTAGGGCTTACTTTGTTCCTCATTTAGGGAAATAATAGTTGTAAGTTTTCCCCTAGTGTCCATGGCCTATTTAATCTTAGGTTCTAGTTTAGCAATATCAACCATGGGTTCCATCTCATGGAGTGGGCCCTGAATCCAAATTTTTGAAGTTACTACCATAACATTTATGCCACTATCATACAAGTATATTTTGCAGGCAGCTTGCTATTGTAGGTCACAGGATTTGTAGCTGGGTAATACTGAGGTTGTGTTTCTCCTTCAGTAGCATGCAGAGTAACTTCCAACACCACAAATGCTAATTACTAGAGGTGAAGCTTCCAGTAAGGCACCAGCTCTATTTCTCAATGATATAAGTAAGTGGGCATCTTCAGCAATGGGGTCTTACTGTTAGGTTGTGAAGCCTTTTGCATCAGCAATATAGCTGCTAATGTTTTATGGTGTCTATGGGACTTCTTTGGCCAACAACTCAACAAGACATAAACTGTAATTGTAAATTTTATTCATCTGAAGTAATTGTTACCTCTAAGGCTTATTGCTTCAGTCTGGAAGGTTCTAGAGTCTGTAAAATCTTATCTAGGCCTAGAATGTTTTCAGCTACTGAGACTTGCTGCTGAAAAAGCTTTCCCTTTCTTGTTTTTTCTTATTGCTAGCTGGCTGGTTCAACCTCAGCTATTCTGTCTCAAATTCCTCTTCAAGCTGACTGACTCAATCTAGCTTCTCTCTCTTGAGTCTCTTGAATTGCCCTGCTTGGCTGCTTACTAACTTTGGCAATATGTTCTAATCTTCTGACTCCTTCTCATTCTCTGGTTCATTCTGTCTTTACCTGTGTCTAGATTGTTCTCCGCAATTGGCCTCTGTACAGCTGTGCTGGAAAAACTGCTTCCTTCTTTCTCTGCATGGCCTCTGAAGTAGCTTCCCTGTCCTCTCATCATGAAAGTTGTGACTATTCTATTCTATCAAATCTTTCTCTGATCCATCACTTTGTCTGTCAATCAGTTAGACATCACTTTTCACTTTCAAACATGGTGCTTCCTTCTACAAACTAACATTACCTTCATTGTTTGAGATTAAGTTGTGTACTAAGGATATGTCTGTGTTCCAGACAGAGGGATTATAGGTGTGTTTAAGGGCTAAGGGAGAGACACACCACAACTAAAAACAAGGTTTTTCAGTAAATAACATATTCCCAGTGTTCAGAATGTGATCAAATATCTTGCTACAATAACCCATTCCTGTAACTAAGGATTTTGTTTGGTAGCATAAGACTGAGGACTGTCTTCACCACTACATGGTAACTTGTAGTGCACAGACTGCCACCTTACAAATACAAAAGCAAATCCGGTATAGATGAGCATATCAAACAAAAACACGGTGAGCAAATTCTACACTCTGATAAACCACAAAACAACAAAAGCAGCTCCGCCTAAAAACATACTTCAAGGATACATGAAGGTGAAGAAAATGATGTAAAATGGAGAAGAGTCCTAAGGATTTCTAAAGATAAGAAATAATTTATAAATATGAAGTAGTATATTAGACAATTTATCATACTGAGGAAGTGTTGACAAGATTTGGGTGTGGTATTTGTATTGTGGTCTTAAAGGGAACTTGCTTTTAGAAATGAATGCTAAAGTACTCCTGGATATAATTACAGAATTTACAGAACTATGCTTTTCACAATCCAATGGTGAAATAGATGAAAAAAAGAATTGAAATTAATTTCCCCATTAGTTGATCACTGTCAAGGCTAAATGAGAGGTTTATGAGCTTCCAGGTAATTACCTTGATTCTAATTTGAAATTCCCCTTGTTTTCCTTCACCTCCCATAGCAGCTGGAACTTACAGACTATCTGGCTAAACAACATATTCTCATTCACTTCTAGGGTACCCTGCCTTACTTGCAGAAGGCCACTTTTTTGATGCATTGTCACATAATTTTCTCTTTGTGTGCACCTGTCCCTGGTGTCTCTGCCTATCTTGCAAATGGCTACCTTCTGCTATATTCCTCTATAGTCATTTATTTGACTGTATCTATCCCTGGAGTCTCTTTATGTGTCTAATTTTCTACTTACAAAGACTCTGGACTTATGGGATTGGAGTCCATGGTAATAATTCCATCTTAACCTAAGTATTTCTTTAAAGCCTCTATCTTCAAAAACAGTCATAGCCTCAGGTACTGGGAGTAGGGCTTCAAAATATCAATTTCAGAAGAACACAGTTCAATCCACAACAGTATAATAAAACTTTAACTGTAACACATAAGATATTATATTTATAATATTTAAAGTCAAAATAAATAGACAAATCTCATAACTTCATAAAATAACATTCAAAATATATGGATTGTTTGTTGGCCTAGATCTTAAACTTGTCTTACATTTTCACCATTTTCTTTCCAGGGGTCTGCACACTCCACATGTCCCTAGGAGGGTGGGGCAGTATACTTTCCTAAAGTGAAATTCTGACATCTTAGAAAGCAAAGTGAATCAACAGTAAAATGAAATCTTGTTATACACAGAAAGCTGTGCTCAAGTAGAAGAATACTATTACCTTAAGAATATTAAACTTTACTTTCAAAATTAAGCACAAATTCGGAAATTGGTATTATTTAGGTAACAACTTAATGGAGAAAACTTGTAATTAAATCAATTTGGTCCAGAAACTTCTACTTTGGTGAAGACCATTAGTCAAAGCCATAATCTTTGTCTTTCTCCTACTTACACAACAGGATTTACATAAAATCATAGAGGACATTTATTTTACACAAATCTTGTAAAATAATACTGTAGCTGTAAGTCAGCAATGATAAAACCCTGACAACTCGGATGAATAGGGCCAAGCAAGGTAATAACATTTAATGGGAATAAATGCACGATTGTGCACATGGGACTAAAAATGCTTACTTTCAGAATGATAAAAGTACAGATAAGACTTACATGAACTGACATTCAACTTTACATGAACTCACATTAAACTTTTTGTTGTAATTTTTAGTTAGCAATAAATACACTGAGGGTCAAGAGTGTGCTTACTAAGAGTTAATGTATCCTGGTCACATCTGCCTGCTATCCCAGTTGGTCCACTTGGGATAGACTGAAGAGGTAAGTGGCACATGGTCCCCTGAGCCCCATTGTCAAGCTCTGGACTTGCTCTTTGGTCTAGAGAAGGCTAGCAGGTCCCAAAGAGCATCCTGCTTCCTCTGTAAAAACTTTCTGGGCCCTAAAACTAACCATATTGGAAACTTGTCCCAACATCCATCCTAGTGAGAACTGCCCACTATCTCAGTTGGTCTTCCTGGAACACAGCCTGCAGAGTCAGATTCACCTGTCATCCCACTCGGGTCTGACTGGGACACAGCCTGCAGAGTAGGGTTATCCCAGAACACTGGCTGCAGAGTAGGGTCTGTCCGAGGCACAGTAATTAGAGTCAGGTACCCTGAACCTAATTATTTAGCCCACAGATACCCTCACTCACTTTCCTGAGAAGTCCTGCTGCTGTAAGGATCATCCAGACAACACCAGGGAAAACCAGAGGCCTAAAGAACAGCCTAAGAACACAATCAACTATGTATGAATAAAACTGTCTAAGACCTAAGAAGGGAAATAGAAGTAATAAAGAAAACACAAACTGAGGCAATCCTGGAGATGAAAAAACTAGGGAAGAGAACAGGAACAACAATTGCAAGTATCACAAACAGAATACAGAGATGGAAGGGAGAATCTCAGATGCAAAATATACAATAGGGGACACAGCAACACCCGCCCCAAAGAACCCACTGGGACCCAGAAATTCACTCCTGGCTCGGAACACTGGTTCTTTCCAGTCTGTGCCCGAGCACTGAGCAGATCTTGGACTTCAGCTCTGCATCTAATCTCACAAAATCCAGAGGAGGTGGGGCTCCCACGAGCTCTAATACCGGCAAACACAAGAACATAATCATGAGCAACCCAGCATACTTGGCATCATCAGAACCTAGTTCTCCCACTTTAGAAAGTCCTGAATTCCCCATCTCACCAGAAAAACAAGATTCAGATTTAAAATCACGTATAATGATGATGATAGAGGACTTTAAGAAGGACATAAATAACACTCTCAAAGAAATTGAGAACATAAACAAACAGGTAGAAGCCCTTAAAGAGGAAACACAAAAATCCCTTAAAGAATTGCAAGAAAACATAACCAATCAGGTGAAGGAATTGAACAAATCCATCCAGGACATAAAAATGGAAGTAGAAACAATAAGGAAATCTCAAAGAGAAACTACCCTGGAGATAGAAAACCTAGGAAAGAAATCAGGAGTCATAGACTTAAATATGAAAAACAGGATACAAGAGATAGAAGAGAGAATCTCAGGTGCAGAAGTTACCATAGAAAGTATTGACACAACTGTCAAAGAAAATGCAAAGTGCAAAAAGTTCCTAACCCAAAACACCCAGGAAATCCAGGACACAATGAAAAGACCAAACCTAAGGATAATATGTATAGAAGAGAGTGAAGATTCCCAGCTTAAAGGGCCAATAGATATCTTCAACAAAATTATAGAAAAAAACTTCCCTAACCTAAAGAACGAGATGCCCATAAACATACAAGAAACCTACAGAACACCAAATAGACTAGACCAGAAAAGAAATACCTCCTGTCACATAATAATCAAAACAACAAATGCACACAAAAAAGATAATATATTAAAAGCAGTAAGGGGAAAAGGCCAAGTAACATATAAAGGGAGACCTATCAGAATCACACCAGACTTCTCACCAGATACTATAAAAGCCAGAAGATCCTGGACAGATCTCATACAGACCCTAAGAGAACACAAATGAAAGCTCAGGCTACTATATCCAGCAAAACACTCAGTTACCATTGATGGAGAAACCAAATTCACACAACCTCTTTCCACAAACCCAGTCCTACAAAGGATAATAGAGGAAAAACGCTAATACAAGGAGGAAAATTATACCCTAGAAAGAACAAGAAAGTAACCTTCCAACAAATCCAAAAGAAGATAGCCACACAAACAATGCCACCACTAATTACAAAAACAACAGGAAACAACAGTCTCCTTCCCATAATATCTCTTAACCTCAATGAACTCAATTCCCCAATAAAAAGACATAGACTAACGGACTGGATACACAAAGAGGACCCAGCATTTTGCTGTATACAGGAAACCCACCTCAGTGACAAAAACAGACACAACCTTAGAGTAAAAGGCTGAAAAACAATTTTTCAAGCAAATGATCCTAAGAAACAAACTGGAGTAGCCATTCTAATACCAAATAATATCAACTTTCATCTTAAAGCTATCAAAAAGGATAAGGAAGGACATTTCATACTCGTCAAAGGAAAAGTCAACGATTGTGAACTCTCAATTCTGAACATCTATGTGCCAAATGCAAGAGCACCCACTTTCATAAAAGAAAGTTTACTAAAGCTCAAAGTACACATTGCACCTCACACAATAATAGTGGGAGACTTCAACACCCCACTCTCAGCAACGGATTGATCATGGAAACAGAAACTAAACATAGATACAGTGAAACTAACAGAAGTTATGAACCAAATGGATTTAACAAGTATCTATAGAACATTTCATCCTAAAATAAAATAATATATCTTTTTCTCAGCACCTCATGGTACCTTCTCCAAAATAGACCATATAATTGGTCACAAAACAGACCTCTACAGATACAAAAAGACTGAAATAATCCCTTACATCCTATCAGATCACCATGGACTAAGGCTGGTCTTCAATAACGACAAAAACAATGGAAAGCCCACATTCACATGGAAACTAAACAACACTCTACTCAATGATAACGTGGTCAGGGAAGAAATAAAGAAACAAATTAAAGACTTTTTAGATTTTAAAGAAAATGAAGACACATCATATCAAAACTTTGGGATACGATGAAAGCAGTGCTAAGACGAAAACTCATACCTCTAAGATGTTTAGATAAAGCATCTAAACAGTCCTATAACCCCTAAAGAAATAGCAACAGTCATTAACAGTCATCCCACAAATAAGGGCCCAGGACCAGTAATTCTATCAGACCTTCAAGGAAGACCTAATACCAATTCTCTTCAAACTATTCCACAAAATAGAAACAGAAGGAACGCTACCCAATTCGTTCTATGGAGCCACAGTTACACACATACCTAAACCACACAAAGACACAACAAAGAAAGAAAACTTCAGACCAATCTCCCTTATGAATATCGATGCAAAAATACTCAATAAAATTCTCACAAACCAAATCCAAAAACACATCAAAACAATCATCCATCATGATCAAGTAGGCTTTATCCCAGGAATGCAGGGATGCTTCAATATTTGGAAATCCATCAATGTAATCCACTATATAAACAAATTCAAAGGAAAAAAAAAACATGATCATCTCACTAGATGCTGAGAAAGCATTTGACAAAATTCAACATCTCTTCATGATAAAAGTCTTGGAAAGATCAGGAATCCAAGGCCCATTTGTAAACATAGTAAAAGCAATATAAAGAAAACTAGTAGCCAACATCAAACTAAATGTAGAGAAACTTGAAGCAATTCCACTAAGATCAGGGACTAGACAAGGCTGCCCACTCTCTCCCTACCTATTCAATATAGTACTGGAATTTCTAGCCAGAGCAATTAGGCAACAAAAGGAAGTCAAAGGGATACAAATTGGAAAGGAAGAAGTCAAAATTTCACTATTTGCTGATAATATGATAGTATACTTAAATGACCCCAAACCTTCCACCAGAGAACTCCTAAACCTGGTAAACAACTTTAGCAAAGTGGCTGGATATAAAATTAATTCAAATAAATCAGTAGCCTTCCTCTACATGAAAGATAAACAGGCTGAGAAAGAAATTAGGGAAATGACACCCTTCACAACAGTCACAAATAATATAAAATACCTTGGTGTGAATCTAACCAAGCAAGTGAAAGACCTGTATGACAAGAACTTCAAATCTCTGAAGGAAGAAATCAAAGGAGATCTCAGAAGATGGAAAGATCTCCCATGTTCATGGATTGGAAGGATTAATATAGTAAAAAGTGTCATGACAAATATCATTGGAGTAGTGTTACTTCTAAAATTTGCAATAATTGTCATGATAATTAGAAAAAAGTTTAAAGACACCTGTAGGATATTTGACATAATCCTAACACCCCTCTGGTTGTATTAACTTTGCATAGTGAGATTATGAATTTCAAGAATGCTGTTCTGTTGGGCTTTGATACTGCAGATAATGCCAATAAAATTATCAATGGCCTCAGGTCAATATTTCCATTTTAGTCAAACATCAGGAATGGCATATATACCTTGATCAGGCTAGCCCTTCTTGTCCTGAGAATACTTTTATTCCTGCTCATCACGTTAAAGCTTGTCTCTAAGTACATCAACAGGCTGGTAGGCAAAGTACATAACTTGAAACTGATAATAAACCTCCAGACAAAGTTATTAATTTAACAGGCTGACAAGCCAAGGATGGGTAAGATTCTGCACAGAGCCTTACCAACCTAAGACAGAAATGCATTGCTTATGATAATGCATATTCCATGACAGGTAAGGAAGGCTTTCTCATCAGAACAACCTAAGACAGGCTCAGTCTGGTTTATGCAATAAAAAGGGGGAGATGTGGAGAGCTTTTGGGGTTGCCTGTCAGGAATCTGTCATTGGCCAAGGACAAGAAAATGGACTGCTTAGAAGGAATCTGACATAGGCCAAGGAAAAGGAAATGGACTGCAGGCAGGAATCTGACACTGTCCTGGAACAAAGAAGTAATTTCAGGCAGAAATCTAAATCCTAGGCTAGAACAAAGAAGAAATTCCAGGCAGGAATCTAAATCTTAGGCTAAAACAAAGAAGTAATTATAGGCAGAAATCTAAATCTTAAGCTAGAACAAAGAAGTAGGCTTCAGGCATGAAAATTACTTTGGACTAGGACAGGGAAGTATGCTCAGTTATTTTGATCATCCTGATAAGCCCTTAGAAATAGTGATCACAGGAGTGATCACGGGACTCTGTTTATTGTCATGCATGTTCTTTGATTATCTGGGTTTATTGTCTTCCTTGGTCCTGTACTATTTGTATCTATTGTATTGCAAGTTCCTCAACCTAGTGCTGACCTTAATACTTGCATGTAATTTAAACAGTATAAGGGCATAAAAGGAGGAGGAGGGATAGGGGATTAATGGGTGGGTGGAATGGGGAAGGGGCATGGCATCTGAAATATAAATAAATAAAATATCGAATAAAAAGAAGATACAATAGAAGAAATCAATATATCAGTCAAAGAAAATGCATAATCTAAGAAGTTCATGAACACAAAACATCCAGGAAATTTGGGACACTATGAAAAGACCAAACCTAAGAATAATAGGGATAGAAGAAGGATAGAAGTTCAAAGGCCCAGACAATAACTTCAACAAAATCATAAAGGAAAATTTCCCTAGCCTAAAGAGAGTGATACATATAAAGAAATAACAAGCTAACAGAAGACCAAATGAATTAAACAAGAAAAGATAATCCCTCCGCCACATAATAATCAAAACGCTAAATATATAGAACAAAGAATCTTAAAGGCAGCAAGGGAAAAAGATCAAATAACATATAAAGGTAGACCTATCAGAATTATATCCAGTTTCTCATCCGAGACTCTAAAAACTAGAAGGGCCCGGGCAGATGTCTTCCAGATCCTAAGAGACCACAGCTGTCAGCCCAGATTGCTGTACATAGAAAAACATTCATTCATTATAGATGGTGAAACCAAAATATTCCATTTCAAAATCAAATTTAAACAATACCTTTCTACTAACACAGCCCTATGGAGGATACTAGAAGGAAAACTCCAACCCAGTGAGGCTAACTCTACTCAAGAAAGCACAAATAAGTGATTTCACACATCGAATCCAATAGAAGAGAAACACACTCACATACACATACTCTCAACCACCACCAACATCAAAATAACGGGAAGTAACAATCATTGGTCTCTAACATCTCTCAACACCAATAGACTCAATTCCTTAGTAAAAAAGGCACAGGTTAACAATGGATTCATAAACAGAATACATCATTCTGCTATATTTGAAAAAAAAGACCATCTCAGCAACAAAAATAGTCATTATATCAGTATAAAAGGCTATAAAAAGGTTTTCCAAGACAACAGACCCAAGAAACAAGCTCGAGTAGATATTCTAATATCTAATAAAATATATTTTCAATGGAAAGTAATTGAAAGAGACAATATTACTCATAAAAGGAAAAATCCATCAAGAGAACATCTCAATTCTGAAAATCTATGCTCCAAATGCAAGGGTACCCACATTTGTAAGAGAAACATTATTAAAACATAAATTACACATAGAAATCCACTCATTTAATAGTGGGTTACCTCAACACCCCATCTCACCAATGGACAGGTCACTGATACAGAAACAAAACAGAGAAATAATGATACTAACAGAGGTTATGATTCAAATGGACCTAACAGATATATATCTAATATCTCACCCAGACACAAAAGGATATACCTTCTTCTAAGCACTTCACAGAACCTTTTCCTAAATTAAACATAAAACTGATCACAAAACAAGCCTCAACAGGTACAAGAAAACTGAAATAATCCTTTGCATCTTATTAGATCTCAATGATTAAAGCTGGACTTCAACAACAGTAACAAGAGAAAGCCTACATACATATAGAAACTGAACAACTCTCCAGTCAATCATCACTGGGTCAGTGAAGAAATGAAGAAAAAAAGACTTTTAAGAATTCAAAGATATGAATTGGGCACGACATACTCAAACTTATGAGACAGGATGAAAGCAGTGCTAAGAGGAAAGTTTATAAAACTAAGTACCTTCATAGAAATTGAAGAGTTCTAATAGTAATGAATTAAAAGTATATCTGAAGTCTCTAGGAAAAAAAAATAAGCAAACACACCCAGGAGGAATAGACAGCAGGAAATAATCAAATTCAGAGGTAAAATCAGTCAATTAGAAACACAAGAACAATACATAGAATCAAAGAAACCAAGAGCTGGTTCTTTCAAAAAAAATTATCAAGATAGACAAATCCTTAGCCAAACTAACTAAAAGTCAGAGGGACAGTACACAAATTAACAAAATCAGAAATGATAAAATGATAAAGGAAAACATAATAAAAGACATTGAGGAAATTCAAAGAATTACCAGGTTTTACTTCAAAAGCCTGTCCTCCACAGAATTGGAAAATCTAAATGAAATGTATGCTTTTCTAGACAGATATCAATTACCAAAGCTAAATCAAGATCAGGTATTGAAACAGCCCTATAGTCCCTAAGGAAATACAAGCAGTCATAAGTAGTCTACCAATCAAAGGGGAAAAAAACAGACCAGATGATTTTAGTGAAGAATTCTACCCAACTTTCAAAAAAATATTTAATGCCAGCACTCCTCAAACTATTCCACAAAATGGAAACAGAAGGAACACTGATAAACTCATTCTATGTGGCCATAGTCACCCTGATAAGTAAACACAAGGATTCAACAAAGAAAGAGAATTTCAGGCCAATTTCCCTTATGAACACTGATGTAAAAATACTCAATAAAGTATTTGCAAACAGAATTCAAGAACATATCAAAGACATCATCCACCATGATTAAGTAGGCTTCATCCCTCACAAAAGAACACACATGGTATTCACTCACTGATTATTGGATATTAGCCCAGAACCTTGAAATGCCCAAGATGCAACTCACAGGCCACATGAAGCTCATAAAAAA